>NC_134485.1:77938033-78238033 GCF_040206685.1 Ascaphus truei
TGGGAGCGGGGGGGGGGGAGAAAGGGGAGCGGGGGGGGGGAGAAAGGGGAGCGGGGGGGGGAGAAAGGGGAGCGGGGGGGGGGGGAGAAAGGGGAGCGGGGGGGGGGGAGAAAGGGGAGCGGGGGGGGGGGAGAAAGGGGAGCGGGGGGGGAGAAAGGGGAGCGGGGGGGGGGGGGAGAAAGGGGAGCGGGGGGGGGAGAAAGGGGAGCGGGGGGGGGAGAAAGGGGAGCGGGGGGGGGAGAAAGGGGAGCGGGGGGGGGGGAAGAAAGGGGAGCGGGGGGGGGAGAAAGGGGAGCAGGGGGGGGAGAAAGGGGAGCGGGGGGGGGAGAAAGGGGAGCGGGGGGGGGAGAAAGGGGAGCGGGGGGGGAGAAAGGGGAGCGGGGGGGGAGAAAGGGGAGCAGGGGGGGGGAGAAAGGGGAGCAGGGGGGGGGAGAAAGGGGAGCGGGGGGGGGGAGAAAGGGGAGCGGGGGGGGGGAGGAAAGGGGGCAGGGGGGAGGAAAGGGGAGCGGGGGGGAGGAAAGGGGAGCGGGGGGGAGAAAGGGGAGCGGGGGGGAGGAAAGGGGAGCGGGGGGGGGGAGAGAAAGGGGAGCGGGGGGGGGAGAAAGGGGAGCGGGGGGGGGAGAAAGGGGAGCGGGGGGGGGGAGAAAGGGGAGCGGGGGGGGGAGAAAGGGGAGCAGGGGGGGGGAGAAAGGGGAGCGGGGGGGGGAAAAAAGGGGAGCGGGGGGGGAGAAAGGGGAGCAGGGGCGGAGAAAGGGGAGCAGGAGGGGAGAAAGGGGAGCGGGGGGGGGAGAAAGGGGAGCGGGGGGGGGAGAAAGGGGAGCGGGGGGGGAGAAAGGGGAGCGGGGGGGGAGAAAGGGGAGCGGGGGGGGAGAAAGGGGAGCGGGGGGGGGAGAAAGGGGAGCGGGGGGGGAGAAAGGGGAGCGGGGGGGGGAGAAAGGGGAGCGGGGGGGGGAGGAAAGGGGGCGGGGGGGGAGGAAAGGGGAGCGGGGGGGGAGAAAGGGGAGCGGGGGGGAGGAAAGGGGAGCGGGGGGGGGGAGAAAGGGGAGCGGGGGGGGGAGAAAGGGGAGCGGGGGGGGGGAGAAAGGGGAGCGGGGGGGGGGAGAAAGGGGAGCGGGGGGGGGGAGAAAGGGGAGCAAGGGGGGGGGAGAAAGGGGAACGGGGGGGGGAGAAAGGGGAGCGGGGGGGGGGGAGAAAGGGGAGCGGGGGGGGGGGAGAAAGGGGAGCGGGGGGGGGGGAGAAAGGGGAGCGGGGGGGGGGGAGAAAGGGGAGCGGGGGGGAGAAAGGGGAGCGGGGAGGGAGGAAAGGGGAGCGGGGGGGGGAGAAAGGGGAGCGGGGGGGGAGAAAGGGGAGCGGGGGGGGAGAAAGGGGAGCAGGGGGGGGAGAAAGGGGAGCGGGGGGGGGAGAAAGGGGAACGGGGGGGGGGAGAAAGGGGAGCGGGGGGGGGGAGAAAGGGGAGCGGGGGGGGGAGAAAGGGGAGCGGGGGGGGGAGAAAGGGGAGCGGGGGGGGGAGAAAGGGGAGCGGGGGGGGGGAGAAAGGGGAGCGGGGGGGGGAGAAAGGGGAGCGGGGGGGGGAGAAAGGGGAGCGGGGGGGGGGAAAGGGGAGCGGGGGGGGGGAGAAAGGGGAGCGGGGGGGGAGAAAGGGGAGCGGGGGGGGGGAGAAAGGGGAGCGGGGGGGGGAGAAAGGGGAGTGGGGGGGAGCGGGGCGGAGAAAGGGGAGCGGGGGGGGGAGAAAGGGGAGCGGGGGGGGAGAAAGGGGAGCGGGGGGGAGAAAGGGGAGCGGGGGGGGAGAAAGGGGAGCGGGGGAAAGGGGAGCGGGGAGAAAGGGGAGCGGGGGGGGGGAGAAAGGGGAGCGGGGGGGGGGAGAAAGGGGAGCGGGGGGGGGGAGAAAGGGGAGTGGGGGGGGAGAAAGGGGAGCGGGGGAAAGGGGAGCGGGGGAAAGGGGAGCGGGGGGAAAGGGGAGCGGGGGGAAAGGGGAACGGGGGGGTGAAAGGAGAGCGGGGGACGGGAAAGGGGAGCGGGGGGAAAGGGGAGCGGGGGACGGGAAAGGGGAGTGGGGGGAAAAAGGAGCGGGGGACGGGAAAGGGGAGCGGGGGGAAAGGGGAGCGGGGTACGGGAAAGGGGAGCGGGGTACGGGAAAGGGGAGCGGGGTACGGGAAAGGGGAGCGGGGGAAAGGGGGACGGGGGAAAGGGGAGCGGGGGATGGGGGAAAGGGGAAAGGGGAGCGGGGGATGGGGGAAAGGGGAGCGGGGGACGGGGGAAAGGGGACGGGGGAAAGGGGACGGGGGAAAGGGGAGCGGGGGACGGGGGAAAGGGGAGCGGGGGAAAGGGGAGTGGGGGGAGGAAAGGGGAGTGGGGGGGTGGAAAGGGGAGTGGGGGGGGGGAAAGGGGAGTGGGGGGGGGGAAAGGGGAGTGGGGGGTGAAGGGGAGTGGGGGGGGGGTGGAGAGCAGTGGGCATATGTATTGTCATAATGGGCATTTCCCCCCCTCCTCCGTGCGTCGGTCCCCCTGATGGTTCGGCTGGTGGCCCCCCCCCCGTTCCCCGTGACTCCCCCCCCCCCCGTTCCCCGTGACTCGCGCTCCCCCCCCCCCGTTCCCTGTGACTCGCGGCTCGCCCCCCCCCCCCCGTTCCCCGTGACTCGCGCCCCCCCCCCCCCCCGGCACCGGCTTGGTCCCCCGATGTGCCGTCCTGCTGAGTGAGGCGTGCAGGCGGCGGCAGGAAGCACCCTGTGTGGGCCTGAGACTCGCGCTCCCCCCCCCCGGCGCCCGCTCGATGTGGCGTCCGGCTGAGCGGCGGTAGGAAGCGCCCTGTCTGGGCCTGAGGCTGAGGCGGCATGCGCAGTGGGCCTGAGGCTGAGGCGGGACGCGCAGTGGGCCTGAGGCTGAGGCGGGACGCGCAGTGGGCCTGAGGCTGAGGCGGGACGCACAGTGACTTACCTGAGCGGGTGGTAGCGCCGGGGAGGTAAGGGAGCGGCTGGGGTAGGAGGGCCGCGCTTCCCGTCCGGAGCCAGTGCAGGGCGGCGCATGTGATGGGGGCGGCGACAGAGGGGGTGTGTGTGTGTATAGAGCTGCTGTGTTGTGTGTGTGTGTATAGAGCTGCTGTGTTGTGTGTGTGTGTGTGTATAGAGCTGATGTGTTGTGTGTGTGTGTGTGTGTATAGAGCTGCTGTGTTGTGTGTGTGTGTGTGTGTGTGTATAGAGCTGCTGTGTTGTGTGTGTGTGTGTGTATAGAGCTGCTGTGTTGTGTGTGTGTGTGTGTGTGTGTGTATAGAGCTGCTGTGTTGTGTGTGTGTGTGTGTGTGTGTGTGTGTGTGTGTGTGTGTGTGTGTGTGTGTGTGTGTGTGTGTGTGTGTGTGTGTGTGTGTGTGTGTGTGTGTGTGTGTGTGTGTGTGTGTGTGGCCCGTCACTCCGCCTCAGGCCAATGAGAGGTGTGCGGGGGCGGGCGGCCCAAGGGACCAATGAGATTTCCCCTAGGGACACCGGACATCCAGGCAGGCAGGCATACAGTGCTTTCACTAATATAGTATAAGATATGTATATGTGTCAAAATGGAGTGCTATTGAGCGTGGCATATGTATACAACAGACGACAGAGAAGCCCAATGCTACATCCAACATGACAGAAATACACAGTAAAATACTTATATATTCTCTTGAAATAGGGTCATTTAGTTTAACCCTTTGGCCAAAGCGTTGTAAGCTTGCGAGCCAGGTCAAGGCAGACACCTGTTCGCAAGTCCTAACACTACCAGATAAAATACTAATATACCTCTATTAGGATTAATTTCCTCGCCCAGGTAACGCCGGGTATATCAGCTAGTATATATATGTATATATATGTATTTATTTATTTTTGGGCGGTAATCAGCCTAGCTACCCACCCAGTTAGATAGGGCTGGAGTAAATGTTTAGTTATTTCTCCAGAGTGGAGTAGGCTTTTATTTTGTTTCTTTATGTATGTTTTGCCTTGTTAAAGGAACAGGCGCAATAAAGCCAGGATTTCATTTCACCCTAATCGGTCTCCATTAAATACCTCTGCCCACATCTCTTACAAATGTCCTGAAAAAATAGTTCCTGCATCGGCAGAGAACCAGTACTATTCACAACACCCGTTCCATCAGAGCTCTGTGGGCGTGCTTCTCCAATCAGGTAAACGAAGAGAGTCCAACTGCACCGCAGGTTAAAGGAAAGCACAGCTCTTCAATAAAAAAACAGGGTCCAAATATGTACTTGCTGGTTAAAAACAGATTTATTCACGGACAACGAAAAACATAGCAGCCAAAAAGTACTGATTACTCTTAACGCGTGTCATGCACTAAGGCGCTTTATCAAAATATTGGTTTGTAAAAAAATCTGTTTTTAACCAACAAGTCTATTTTTGGACCCTGTTTTTTGAGAAGCTGGGCTTTCATTTGGCCTGTGGTGCAATTGGACTCTTCATCATCCCACCATTGTCTTGTTTTAATATTTAATCTTTTTTCCAAATTGTGTATTAAGATCATACTGTACTTTCATTTTCAAAAGTAATTTTTTTTCTAAGAAAATGTGATCGAAATGTAAATCTTTCTGCCCTCGTGCTAAGTAATATTTCATTTTTGTTCAATATAGTATATCCATATTATGACACATACAAACTGTATAGTGTAGGAAATTCAAATATGGGTAATAGAGCCAAGTAAGAATAAACAAAAAATGTACTCGCACAACCTATGAATCCTGTGCGGAAAAACTATTAATAAAAAATACGTATAATAATAAAAAGGCAAGTAAAACACAAACACTATACTATACTGTGGTGATTTCTTTCTCGGCCACCTTTGTTAAATACTCTCACAGAGTCCAAAGAAGAAAACCCCTATGGTGCAAAAAGAAAAAAAAAACGCATGGTGCAATCTGCGAAAATAATCTGAGGAGAGAGAGAGGATGGAAGAATGGGGAGGAGAAAATGCAGGGATGGGGATAGAATGAATGGAAGGATGGGGATAGAGGGATGGGAAGAGAGAGAGAATGGGGGGATGGGAAGAGAAAGAGAATGGAGAGATGGAAAGAGAGAGAGAATGGAGAGATGGGAAGAGAGAATGGAGGGATGGAGGAATGGGGTGGAGAGAATGGAGGGGGAAGGGAATGGAGGGATGACAGAGACAGGATGGAGGGTGTGACAAACGCCCCCCTTTTGTAGCGCTGACGTCTGTCTGGGTTCTTCCCGACACAGTCTTCTAGGGTTAATTATACAAAAAACAGGAACATGCAAATTATTACGTTACTTAACTCAGGCTTCTGCCTGCTTTATTTTCATCCCAGTAAGGGACTGCAGCTTTACCAGGTGTAGGCAGGAGGCACTCAGACATGAACCTTCAGCGGTTTACTCATATCACCGTTATAACATTTCACACACTGTCACTTTTAAGAAATAAAAACCAAAATCATATAAAGAAATCCTATCCCATTCAGGGATCTAACTACACAGCAGAATCAGCCTCTCTAACTGCTGCTGGGCCAACTAACCTGGTTCCCCAGCATAAAACAATGCCCTCTCATTTAGGGTCACTAGATAAAGCATATAGTCTTTTAGATACGGCAATAAACATGTGTTTGTCTTATCTGTTCGTGGTGGGAACTCGGTCCCAAGTGTCCAGGCAAATCCTCTGGTACTGTGATACTTGAAGGGGCCGTCCACCCCGAACTGGATGCAGGGGAGCAGCAAAACCCACAGTCTCCAGGCTCTAAGAAGAGAGACTGAAAAGCAAACCTCTCTGCTCTAAATACCTGTGCTAGTGATTAGGAGGGCAGGTGAGGGAGAACTAGACACATTGTAAACTGTGGTCTGGATTTTCCATCCACCAGCCTGAGTAAATGTGAAGCTGTGGAATGGATCATTTTGAACTATTCCTACACTTTATGACCTAAAACGGTGCAGAAAGCTGCCTAACATCTTTGGACTATGTCACATATCCCCCTCCCCAGCTCACACCTACTGGGGTGAGCGGCCATGGACCTCACTGGGGTGAGCGTCCTACCTGAATTACTTGAGCTAACTCCCCAGTACAATATTAAGCATTCACATGACACGAATATTAACTTTTCCCACGGCAATTATGGACAATAGGTTTTGTCATAAGAGACTATACTTGGCAAACATATTTTGTTGCTCTCTATTAGGGAACTATTTTGAAAAATAAATGTCTAGCACAAATTCTTATAACCCAGGATATGATAAA
Source organism: Ascaphus truei (assembly GCF_040206685.1). NCBI lineage: Eukaryota > Metazoa > Chordata > Amphibia > Anura > Ascaphidae > Ascaphus > Ascaphus truei. The sequence goes on from NC_134485.1 coordinate 77,944,247, forward strand.
TATACTCACAAAACCAGACAGTTTCTATTACCTCCCTGGGTTTTTTTCTTTTCTACTCTAGAATATGAACCTCATTATATATTTACCAACCAAAACGGCCATCAACCCTGTATAGTAATTTGTAGTTTAGCTAAATTTTCAACACAGAGAACCAATATAACATTGCAATATTTACAAAATGCTTATTCTAGAGGCCTAATATAGCATAACTACACTAGCTTATTTGCAAAGTAAAGTGTCCGTGACATAGTCCACACGTGTAACATAAAAAAATCGGTCAGTTCCCCAAACATTTTTTTTTCTTGACTTCCAGTCCATTACATCCTCTGACTTTATTTCAATGCCCGCTGCATCCTGCAAATGATTGGACTGTTTCTTCAGCTACTGACGAGACACTCGGACCGGATTCTCCTTGGCTTCACCCTATGGTCCAAAGTGGCGAGATCTGGAACTATTCAGGCGCAGCGTTGACCTTAGTCGCTTTTTCTTTTCAATCTTTGAACCTTCAAGCCTCTTCTTACTGAGATGTCTCCTCTCATCAGAAATCTTTGATTTCCCTTTTGGGGCCATTACCAGGCCTTTGGGTTTTGGAGACCTAATTGCCTCTGTATAAACGTAGTCCATATTAACAATGTCATCAGGATTTTTCATCAAGTTTGTGTTTTCAGGAACTGCCACCCACTTGGCTAAAACATCTTCTGTGGTGGCCTGGGTGTGTTCACTAGTTTGATAATCATCTGGACAACGTAAATGAAATTGAGGATCTGGATTTTTGAATCCCAGATCAGGGTGAATATTCTCAGTATTCTCAGGAGGGTGCCTATCTGTTTCTGGAATAAAAGCAGCACAATCAAAGTCAATTCTTTCTCCTTCCTCTTTGTCATCAGTGAGGGCATTGAGTTTACTTTCCCTGGTCTCCTTTTGTGACCATGTCTCTTTTAGCCTTGGAATCTCTTTCTCCAACTTCATCTTTATAGCAAATCGTAATATTGCAACAGCATTGAAGATACACGTATAGGAACGTACAGCTTGCTTGGTTAGGAGGTAGGATTGATAGCCTGACTGAACCACTTTAGCAGCTTCTCCCATGTCCTGGTAGCGTCTTTGTTGCTGTCCTTCTTTATTTATTTTTCCACTCAGTGCGGCTGCTAATTCAACTTCTTTGGAGTTGAGTTGCGACTCCATGTCTGTCATCTGTTTCAGAGCAAGGTTTAACTCTTTCATTTTCTCTATTCTTGACCTGCAGCTGCAGGTGCTCCTTCCGGGTCTTGTCCAGCTCCAGCTGCAGCCGGGCCCCCTCATTTGCCATGTGGTCCAGCTGCTTGTGGATATCGGCCATCTCGCTTTCATAGCGTAAGGTCAGGCAGACCACCTGACGGACACCTCCTCCCTCTCGGCGCACTGTATCTCGCGCTCAGTCATCTTCTTCTGCAGCTCTTCCTGCATTTCTAACTTTTCCTGGATCAATTGCTTCTCTACTTTTCCTGCTTGGTGAAGCTTCTTATCACCTTCACTGATCTGGTCAGTCAAGTCTGAATTTTTCTGTGTCAGAATTACATTCTCTCTCTTTACAGTCTCTAAATTACTCAGGGCATTCTCACAGGTTTCCTTCAATATTACCAGCTCTGTGTTCAGACCGTGGCCCTCCAGGCGTAAGTGTTGCACCTCTGTGCTGAGCGCGTGAACCTCTTGTAGAGCCTTCCCGTATTTCTGTTTTAGGATAGCAATCAATTTGTCAGACTTAATCTGTTTTTCATCCATGGTGGCAATTACGGTGTTGGCATTTTCCAGACTAGTCGTCACCTCTTCCAACTCACTCCGTAAGAGAGACTCTGTTTTCTTCAAAGCCTCGTGCTCTTGTAAAGCTGGGAGTATACACCTGTAACTCGGCATTCACTTCTCGCTCCTTCTTGTTACATTCTCGCTCCTTCATGAATCCCTGCCACAGGACTTCATAATCATGGCGGGCAGCTTGGAGTGCAGAAACCAAAGCCTCTTTATCCTGGATCAAGGATTCAGCTTCCCTTTGCTCATACTTTTCCTTTGCTACTGTTCCCGTGACAATTCTGCCGGTCACTCCGGTCTGCAGCACATCTCGGCGCCTTTCTGACGCATGTCCTGACAGCGCAGGTTCAAGTGGCTCGGTCACTTCCCCTGTGACTTGAGGAACAGTTTTCTTTTTCTTCTTCTTTCTTTTTGCTTTATTAACTCCAGAGATATCAGTGGTACTGGGCACACACTCACTGGTATCAGCTTCCACGTCTTGCTTGCACTTACAGGGCGTTGCTTGCTTTTGCAGCTGTTTGTCTTTGAAAATTTGAGGGCACACATCTTCCATGTGACCTACTTCATGACAGGCCCAGCATACTAAATTCATCTGTGGGTACGGCTCTCTTCCAGGGGCCACATACGATTTGTCGTCATCATCTTCGTATGGCCTGAAGGGACACTGTTTTTCATGGTTATGTACATTACAAAACAAACATTTCATGTCGGCCATTTTAGAAACCCGACAGGGACAACTTGCTAGCTGCAATTTTTACTTTCTGCAGCAAAATATTTTGGTTTTCTGTTTGGGTTCAGGGTGCTATTGCATCCACACTTCGCACATTCTCTGTGTATGCTGGAAGCACAACTGGTTATACACAGTAGGACAGACTTCACTCATAGCATCTGTACTTTTACTTCGGCTGGGCGGCCATTTTAAACCCCAGCATTTATTTGCAAACCCACAGACCTTTTAGTGTCGACCCGCATTCTCCACCATATGTGACAAACGCCCCCCTTTTGTAGCGCTGACGTTTGTCTGGGTTCTTCCCGACACAGTCTTCTAGGGTTAATTATACAAAAAACAGGAACATGCAAAGTATTACATTGCTTAACTCAGGCTTCTGCCTGCTTTATTTTCATTAAAGCGGAAAAGAGAAAAAGTTCCTCCTTGAATGCACTCGGATGAGCCAGTATTGATAGTAATGAGTATGTTAAAAACCTTTTAATCACAAGAGAAGGTTAAAAAAGAATTGTACAGAGGGGCATGGTATATATAATCCAAGGCCAGCCCCTAAAAGGCAAACCAGCAGAATCGTCCTTACTCTTGAGGAGATATGGGTATAACAACACCTAAATGTGGAACTGTGTCGCTCAGATAGTACCCTTTCCTATAATACCAGATTAGTTGGTCCATAAACCATATGGAAATCCTTATGTCAATAATTCAATGAACCTAAAATGATATAGGTCATTGAAGCTAAGTCTGGAGGGTAATTATCTTACACCGACTGGACAGATGGTATATATCTGGGTGATGTCCCTAGTCCACTTAAGCGGTGTGTATAATAGAAAAACAAGACATGGTGAAAACAATAACAACGCAACAAAGATTATAGTCAAAAAAAGAAAAAACTCAACCACCATGTACATATAGTAGTGAGATGTGTAGCTAAATAGTGTGTGAGCTCTGCAAAGGGCAAGCACAAAGTGTGCTAACGGAGACGCCCTGAGGCACGGTTCAAAGACCGTATCCAGTTATAGCCTCTATATACTCGTTGATGTTTAGTTCAGAGATCAAAATCACAAAAAGCCTCTAACAAAGATTATAATCAAAAAAAGAAAAAACTCAACCACCATGTACATATAGTAGTGAGATGTGTAGCTAAATAGTATGTGAGCTCTGCAAAGGGCAAGCACAAAGTGTGCTAACGGAGACGCCCTGAGGCACGGTTCAAAGACCGTATCCAGTTATAGCCTCTATATACTCGTTGATGTTTAGTGCAGAGATCAAAATCACAAAAAGCCTCTCTAGAGTCCAGTAGTTAGCACTAATCAGGCCCAGTAGTTATAGGTTGCTGATAAGTACATGGGGTGAGGAACAAACTAACTCATAAATCAGATTAAGTCTCCCTCTAAGCAGGTAAATATAATATATACACAGCTAGGGCTGATAATGGTCAGTTAACAGAACCCGATTACATCCCCCTCTCTTATTTGCACATATTATGCTGGTAACCTGAATGGTAGCTATGATAGAGTGAAAACATAGCAGACATGCTATGTTTTCACTCTATCATAGCTACCATTCAGGTTACCAGCATAATATGTGCAAATAAGAGAGGGGGATGTAATCAGGGGTTCTGTTAACTGACCATTATCAGCCCTAGCTGTGTATATATTATATTTACCTGCTTAGAGGGAGACTTAATCTGATTTATGAGTTAGTTTGTTCCTCACCCCATGTACTTATCAGCAACCTATAACTACTGGGCCTGATTAGTGCTAACTACTGGACTCTAGAGAGGCTTTTTGTGATTTTGATCTCTGCACTAAACATCAACGAGTATATAGAGGCTATAACTGGATACGGTCTTTGTACCGTGCCTCAGGGCGTCTCCGTTAGCACACTTTGTGCTTGCCCTTTGCAGAGCTCACACACTATTTAGCTACACATCTCACTACTATATGTACATGGTGGTTGAGTTTTTTCTTTTTTTGATTATAATCTTTGTTAGAGGCTTTTTGTGATTTTGATCTCTGCACTAAACATCAACGAGTATATAGAGGCTATAACTGGATACGGTCTTTGAACCGTGCCTCAGGGCGTCTCCGTTAGCACACTTTGTGCTTGCCCTTTGCAGAGCTCACACACTATTTAGCTACACATCTCACTACTATATGTACATGGTGGTTGAGTTTTTTCTTTTTTTGACTATAATCTTTGTTGCGTTGTTATTGTTTTCACCATGTCTTGTTTTTCTATTATACACACCGCTTAAGTGGACTAGGGACATCACCCAGATATATACCATCTGTCCAGTCGGTGTAAGATAATTACCCTCCAGACTTAGCTTCAATGACCTATATCATTTTAGGTTCATTGAATTATTGACATAAGGATTTCCATATGGTTTATGGACCCTCTAATCTGGTATTATAGGAAAGGGTACTATCTGAGCGACACAGTTCCACATTTAGGTGTTGTTATACCCATATCTCCTCAAGAGTGAGGACGATTCTGCTGGTTTGCCTTTTAGGGGCTGGCCTTGGATTATATATACCATGCCCCTCTGTACAATTCTTTTTTAACCTTCTCTTGTGATTAAAAGGTTTTTAACATACTCATTACTATCAATACTGGCTCATCCGAGTGCATTCAAGGAGGAACTTTTTCTCTTTTCCGCTTTAGTTATACTTTTCCTCTTTTGCACCGGTATTTGGCTCGACACCTTATTATTTATACACTTTTTACCTGCTGATGCGGGAGCATCCCTTACCCCTCCCTCCCCCCCCCTCCCCATTCTTGGATTATCTGCTTTATTTTCATCCCAGTAAGGGACTGCAGCATTAACAGATGTAGGTAGGAGGCACTCAGACATGAACCTTCAGCGGTTTACTCATATCACAGTTATAACATTTCACACACTGTCACTTTTAAGAAATAAAAACCAAAATCATATAAAGAAATCCTATCCCATTCAGGGATCTAACTACACAGCAGAATCAGCCTCTCTAACTGCTGCTGGGCCAACTAACCTGGTTCCCCAGCATAAAACAATGCCCTCTCATTTAGGGTCACTGGATAAAGCATATAGTCTTTTAGATACAGCAATAAACATGTGTTTGTCTTATCTGTTCGTGGTGGGAACTCGGTCCCAAGTGTCCAGGCAAATCCTCTGGTACTGTGATACTTGAAGGGGCCGTCCACCCCGAACTGGATGCAGGGGAGCAGCAAAACCCACAGTCTCCAGGCTCTAAGAAGAGAGACTGAAAAGCAAACCTCTCTGCTCTAAATACCTGTGCTAGTGATTAGGAGGGCAGGTGAGGGAGAACTAGACACATTGTAAACTGTGGTCTGGATTTTCCATCCACCAGCCTGAGTAAATGTGAAGCTGTGGAATGGATCATTTTTAACTATTCCTGCACTTTCTGACCTAAAACAGGGCAGAAAGCTGCCTAACATCTTTGGACTATGTCACAAGGGATAGAGAGAGAGAGAATGAATCAATGGGGAGAAAGAGAATGGAGGGATGGGGAGAATTGATGGAGGAATGTGGAGGAGAGAATGGAGAGATGGATGATGAGAGAAAGGAGGAATGGGGAGGAGATAATGGAGGATGGACGAATGGAGGGATGGCAGAGACATGGAGGCATGGGAAGAGAGGATGGGGGAGAAACGAGAGATGGGGAGAGAATGGAGGGATGGGGAGAGAGAGAATGGAGGGATTTGAGAGAAAGAATGGAGAGATGGGGAGAGAGAGAATGGTGGGGTGGGGAGGAGATGGGGGGGAGAATGGAGGGATGAGGGGGAGAGATGGAGGAGAGAGAATGGTGGGGGGGGAGAAGAGAATGGAGGAATGGGGGCGAGAGAATGGAGGGATGGGGGCGAGAGAATTGAGGGATGGGGAGGAGAGAGAATGGAGGGATGAAGGGGAGGGAATGGAGGGATGGGGGAGAGAGGCCGGAGGAGAGACAGAACGGTGGGATGGGGAGAGAGAAAAAATGGACAGGGAGGTGAAAATGGTGGGAGATAAGAGGGATGGGGAAAGAGAGAATGGAGGGATGGGGAAAGAGAGAATGGAGGGATGGGGAAAGAGAGAATGGAGGGATGGGGATAGAGAGAATGGAGAGATGCAGAGGAGACAATGGAGGGATGGGGATGAGAGAGAGAATGGTGGGAGGATCGGGGAGAGAGAATTGAGGAATGGGGAAAGAGAGAATGGAGGGATGGGGAAATTGAGAATGGAGGGATGGGGATAGAGAGAATGGAGAGATGCAGAGGAGACAATGGAGGGATGGGGATGAGATAGAATGGTGGGAGGATTGGGGAGACAGAATGGAGGGGTGGGGAAAGAGAATGGATGGATGGGAAAAGAGAGAAAGGCGGGGATGGGGAAATACAGAATGGGGGATGGGGAAAGAGAATGGGGGGAGGTGAGAATGGAGGAATGTGGAGGAGAAAATGGAGGGATGGAGAGTAGAGAGAATGGGTGGGGGGTGCGAGGATTGGGGAGACAGAATGGAGGGATGGGGGAGAGAGGACTGAAGAGAGAAAGAATGGTGGGATGGGGAGGAAAAAATGGAGGGAGAGAAAGGAGGAATGGGGAGAATAGACAGAATGGCAGGGGATGGAGAGAGAGAATGGAGTGATGGGAGGGGAGATATAGAATGGAGAGATGTGGGGGAGAGAATGGAGGGATGTGGGGGAGATAATGACATGAATTTATGCATGCCTGTCCTCTTTCTGGGGTATAAAATAAACTGTTTTTGACCATCTCAGGAATGTTTTTTGTGTAAGTTAGACAGCAATGTTTTATTCGTATTGAATGCACTCTTGCAAGAGGCCGCTGCAATAAAGTTTCTCAACAAATTACTTTTGTCTAAATAATAATAAGTGTGAACCGAGTTTTTCCACGACACAGGCAAAAGGCATCCAAATATGTAGAATATTTATTTCCTCATACAGCGTTTCAGTGTATGCAGCACTGGGCATAGAATGTTTAAGTCTATGGCCCATAGAGAATACAGTCTAATATTGGTGGTGCCTGAGATCTGACACTGAGACTCATACAGTGTTCACATGCTTCAAAAACATTGACGTTGCCATTGTAATGCTCTTTGAAAGGGAGAGACAGGCGATCATAGGGGAATGACAAGGGGCACACGGGGAAGGCAAGTGAAAAAGGGAAGAAACAATGACAAAATGGGGAGGAACATGAGGCATGAAATCATATTTCCTGTATTTACATTTATGCACAATATGAATAGTGATGCTCATCTACGTTTTATACAACAAAAGACACAAATGCCCAACACCAGAGTTGGGCTGTTCTGCCTTTTGTTGTATGCATTTGGCCACGCTCAGTAGCTCTCCTTTTTGACACTATATATATGCTTTATAAATGTGGGGGGTTTGGGGGTTCTTGAGCTTGCTGGGATATTGTGTGTTTAGCATGTAGTAGGTAATTAGTTGTCCTCCTGCTCTAATAATCTAAATGCCCTGAGCGTCAACCAATTGGATTGAGAGACAAAGTTGAGCCCTCTTCTTCTAACACACACTGATAGAAATAGGTACAGTAGGTGCAGCTGATCTGTTACGTACAATATACTACTGTGAAGCGCTATGTACATTAATGGCGCTATATAAATAAAGAAACTCCAGAGTAGGCTCCAGCACACGTAAGATAGATAGATAGACAAACGTAGAGGGTCTCAGAATAAGCCACAAATTTAATCACGTAAACAGCAAATTAATATACAAAATTGGAAATGCTAACTGACTACTAATGCAAAGTATACAGCTCTAATTATCACACAAATAAGGGGAAACAAGATATAAAGGGGAAGGGAAGTGTGGGGTACAAATGATGGTATGGGGAGAGGACAACAGCACAACATATAAAGACAGGGGAAACAAAAAAAGAAAAAAGCGCAAGGCCCATAGAGTAGTAAAGTTATGTTTATAGGCAATTAAAAACGGTTATAAACACTCACAGAAGAGTAGTTGGTACAAGCACTTCGGTACTAAGAATGACCGCAGGAACAGAGGCACTTTGATCGTCTGCTTGTTAGGGTTGTGTGAGTCTCAGCCCTCCTCCTTCTCTCGATCGGCGATGTGTTTCCACTTCCGCGTCAGATGACTCGTGATGCCGGCGCGTGTCATCGATCGGGGGTTGGACTACGGGTAGCCACCAGCTCCCTCTTCAAACTCGGCGCTCAGGAAACTCTGCAGTCTGCATCTTCTCAGCACTTTCGAAGAGTGCCCCTGATGAAGAGGACATTGTCCTTGAAATGCGTAGGGCTGACATTGCTATGGTTGCTATTGTGTGCTGCTAAACACTAAACCTACACTAAGTTGCCGAGGTGTGCGCTGTAGCAGTGACTGGGACCGCAGCCTAATGCAAGCAACAGCAAGCAAAGCAGAAATCAAAGCAGAAATCACTGAGTAATGCGATCATGTAATCCAGCCGTGAACAGCCATCCGCAGTAAAGATAAGTAAATAGGGGTAAAGCAAACCGTCCTTAATCTTATTGTTCACAGGATATGTGCAATCTTCCTTTCTCTCACTGGAGCTGCGGTGAGAGAAAGGAAGATTGCACATATCCTGTGAACAATAAGATTAAGGACGGTTTGCTTTACCCCTATTTACTTATCTTTACTGCGGATGGCTGTTCACGGCTGGATTACATGATCGCATTACTTGATTTCTGCTTTGCTTGCTGTTGCTTGCATTAGTCTGTGACTTTTTTGCTTTGCTTGCATTTGTGGCTCTCACAGGGGGGGACGAGGATTAAGGGAAGTACCTTGAGGTCTCTTTGACCCAAGGGAACGGGCCAGAAGAATGGGTGTCTACCCTGAAACGTTGCCCCTCTTATCCTACCCCATTGTCTTTATATGTTGTGCTGTTGTCCTCTCTCCATACCCTCATTTGTACCCCACACTTCCCTTCCCCTTTATATCTTGTTTCCCCTTTGTGTGATAATTAGAGCTGTATACTTTGCATTAGTAGTCAGTTAGCATTTCCAATTTTGTATATTACTTTGCTGTTTACGTGATTAAATTTGTGACTTATTCTGAGACTCTCTACATTTGTCTATCTATCTTAAGTGTGCTGGAGCCTACTCTGGGGTTTCTATGATTTGCAGTGGGGCTGTTTGGGCTCACTTCGCTCCGCGCACACTGCACATTATCAATACTATTTCGGTCTAAAGTGCTGTCCGTCAGTGTGTTTATATATAAATAAAGACATACAATACAATACATCACGGTACAGCATCTAATTGGTACAGTTTAAATATATGCAAGGCCCTTGATATTTCCATACCAGCCAACGGTGCGTTTTTAGCAGCAACTATCCCTGTCTTTTTACTTTACTACACAATGACGCTCAGCTGCACCCATTGTACCTATCTCTGCTCGGTCTAGAACATTATGTTGCGGCTGTTTCGCTGCGACCAAATGACTGCCGGTACTTTTCCGCGACTCACCCCACTGCTGGAACCTGCCGCCACTTCGGTAAGTGCCTAAACCCCCTACCCTAAAACCCCCTACCCTAAACCCCCTACCCCAACTGCTAAAACCCTTAAGTTATCCCCCTACCCTAAACAGTAATAAAACTCATCATAAAGGATGCTGGCGTCAGGAATTCCAGCGGCGGATCAGCTGCAGAGGATCTGTCTGCGGCCGAATGCTGGCGGCCATTTAGTTGCGGTGAAACGGGCACGACAAAATGTCCCATTCCGTCTCTACTGGGTTGTGACAGCTCAATGTTGCTTTGCCGCCTGTATCCTGCTTCTTTGAGCTGAACCTTCCAACCCTCGGCTAACTGGAGCAGCTGCTAGGTTGATGATGCACTTACTACATGTAAAGCAAACAGAAAGAAAAGTACATCTGCTACAGTAAATGTTTCCAACATAGAGAAACGATCACCACTGCTATTGAGTGTATATAAAAGTAAACACAAAAAGAAATAGTAATATTGTATTGGTATAGTAAGCTGTGTATAATATACAAGATCAGGACTCTTCAACCGGCGGCCCGCTGGCCAAGAGCGGCGAAGGGCCTTGATGTGGTCCTGGGACTAGGCTGCTACTAATTTCATTACTAGTTGCTTAGGTAGCTAAGTGCAGTTTTATTTCCCCACCAAACTCACTTGTAAGTTAGGGTAATGTAAATGTATATGGTACAGGTGTTAAACATGCTTGTAAAATGGTGAAATAGTAATTTTTAAGTCTTTAAAGCAGCAACCCAAACGGCCATTTTATTTATTTTCCCCTTTAATATGTGCATCAATACAATCCACACAATAAGTAATTAGTTAAGTTGTCGATTGATCCGCGTATTCGATCGGAGAAGATTCGGCTTGGGGGTTCACTAAATGGCTGTCAGTGCAGCAGAAGATGACCAAAGATGCAACATTCTGTGGGGAAGATCATGTGACCAGGCATTCACAAGATACAATTGATGCACTGCTAGGGAGAGGGAAGGGCTCAAAAAGGGGTGTGCCAGAGCCTGTTTCAGAAGAGGAAGGGGATGTGACTTTGTACATGGTTTCTATAGAAACCAAAAATGCTTGTTACATTATATTACAAGTGGGTGGAAAGAAAGAATCCATATAGTGTGGCACTAGGAGAGAGGACACCCTAATTAAAACTTAATTTTATTATATAATTGTTAAAATAAACTGTTTGGAGAAAACCACATGTACAGAACAAACAAAAATAGTTAAAAGGACGGAGAGGTCTGGTAGGGTGTTTAATGGAGGAGTGTTATATATGTACCTCTTAATTAAACCTTAATGAACCCTATAATAGATATGGGTGGTCTCTATATCATAGATAAGTATGAATACTTCAGATGATATTGTATCTCAAATCCCCTGTAACCAATGTAATGTAAATTGGATGGGGTATACACAGTTATACATAAGCTTGTCTGCTGGATATATGGTCAGACTGAATGCAATGGTGGCTGAAGTGAAACAACCATAAACATATCTGGCAATATAAACATATCCAGCCTTTTGCAAAACAAGTTAGGATATCTGTAGAGATAGGAGAGACTAACCCTAAGGTGTGAGTGCTCTTGCTGCCCACGGACGCAGTCTGCGAAGCACTCAGACGGTACACAATCCACACCTCACCGATGAGCCGACGTCACGTGATGGTGACGTCAGACGTACCCTACTTACGTTTCACCGTAACTGGCTTCATCGGGCCCCCATTGCGTTCAGTCTGACCATATATCCAGCAGACAAGCTTATGTATAACTGTGTATACCCCATCCAATTTACATTACATTGGTTACAGGGGATTTGAGATACAATATCATCTGAAGTATTCATACTTATCTATGATATAGAGACCACCCATATCTATTATAAGGTTCATTAAGGTTTAATTAAGAGGTACATATATAACACTCCTCCATTAAACACCCTACCACACCTCTCCGTCCTTTAAACTATTTTTGTTTGTTCTGTACATGTGGTTTTCTCCAGTTTATTTGAACAATTATATAATAAAATTAAGTTTTAATTAGGGTGTCCTCTCTCCTAGTGCCACACTATAGGGATTCTTTCTTTCCACCCACTTGTCAATACCTCATTCCCTGTGAGCACCACCCTCCCATTCACTGTTTGGTTACTTTCCCTCCCTATGCTTGAGCAGAGTAAATTCTGCAGTTTTCATCTGTATGCAGATCCCTTTTTCTATATAATTACATTAAAAATGTAATTCAAAGTTGTTGTTTTGTTGTTTTGTTTTTAAATGCTACATGTATTTTCTCGTGGTACAGAACTGATTTATGCTGTGGGATACGTGGGATATTGCTTGGTCTGCGGTTTTAAATGACATCACAGGAAGCTTGCGGACCTTCTACTCCTAAAAGTTTTCCGATCAGGTCTCCTTTGAGAGCTAGTTGAAGGGCCTTGTACTACAGTAGATGCTTTAGTTGGAAGAGCAACATTACATTGCCAGGAATGAGCAGTTGCATCTGTGTATTTAATTTTATAACAAGCAACAGAGAAGCCCAATGCTACATCCAATATGACAAAAATACACAGTAAAATACTTATATATTGTCTTGAAAAAGGGTCATTTAGTTGAACCCTTTAGCCAAAGCATTGTAAGCCTGCGAGCCACGACAAGGCAGACCCAGTTCACAGGTCCTAACACTACCAGATAAAATACTAATATACCTCTATTAGGATTAAAATTCTCATTTACCGTTATTAGGAGGGAGAAAGACCAACATTGGATCTATATCCAGTAAAATGTAAAAGACCTGCTGACTTGGGAAGTGAGGAGGGGTGAGCTTAAAACCCTGGGAAGGAGGAGACACTAACCTCCAACAGCTGAGACAGCTGAAAATAAGTTAACAAACAACACACAGAACCCCAGCAAGCTCCTTTTAGGAACCCCTGCCACGCTCAATAGCTCTCCTTTTTGACACTTATATACATATATATTTTGTGGGGGCTCAGGGGTTCCTAAAATGAGCTTGCTGGGGTTCTGTGTGTTATTTAATTTTATATCAACATATGACTTCACTAGTAGGCTTCACCATGTAGTATGGGCTCTTTCCTCCCTACCCCCATTATATGAGCCCAAACATTTGCAAACTTATTTCAGGGACATTTGAGAGGAACAGGTGGGATATTTGTAAAACTGCCTATGATTTGCATTGGGATGAGGGGATTATTTTCAGGAAAAACAGAAAGATACATTTTTAGTTTTTTTCATGTAAATAAATCAGGGAGTCTCTCTTGTGCACAGGGAGAGTGTGTCAGTACGGTATGATTCCCCCCACACTGCTCCTCCATCACTCCCCCTGCCTCCCTCCACTTGTGCTTCACAATGGCCCCTCCCTGTGAGGCTTTTTTGGACCGGTTGCCATAGCGACGCCTCCGACGCGGTCAGTCTGCAACACCACCAGCCCCCTCTCCCACTCCCAATAGAGAGCGCGCGTGCAAGCCAGCCAGCGAGTGCGCGTGCAGCCAAGTATAGGAGGCGGGGTGGGGAAGGGTTTGCGGGGGCAGCCCGGCGCTGTGACGTCACGCCGAGTTCTGGGGAATGACAGACCGCGGCAGCATCAGGAGCAGGAGCAGCAGCGCGCGTGCTGCAGGCAGGGGGAGCATCGCTGAGTGCTGCTCACTGGGAGCCGGGGACCAAGCATCAGCACCAGCAGCCAGGCACCAAGGGAGGGGGGTGTTGACAAAGCCGAGGGTACCAAGGAAGAGCAGCATCTCTCCATCATCCCACCTCTTGCACCATGAGCTGCTCAGATGACAGCGCCAAGGAGAAGCTGCTGTGGAACGTCAAGAAGGAGGTACATGTACAAATACACACGTGTTCACATTGCATGCATGTAATATGTGTGTGGGAGGGGGGGGGGGGGGGGGCGGGAGGTTGCACATGGTTCCTCTTATTCCTTGATCTTAGGACATGCACCCATAGATCCTCAATATGAGCACAGTGACCATTGCCCATACACAGACTGTCATGTAACATACAGTATATAGGTATCACTATGAGTGGAAATTCAGCATTAGTGTATAATTGGAATAAACACACATGCACGGAGATGCCTGACTTGTAGACATGGGCGCAGATATCCATTGAGGACTTATCCATCCAGGCATACACACAAGGACGTGTACACACTGATCATTGTAACAGTTGATATATTAGAACATCAACTGGGGTTCTTAGGAACTCTTGGGTTCCCCGGGCATTCCAAAAGGCTTCCCTGCAATTTTCAGGTCATTTGAAAATTGTACCAAATACAGAAGAATTTCCAATGCATCTGATCTCAGACGCGCTATTCGAGAGGGTTGGGGTGCCTTACAGTGCATCTGATCTCGGACAGACTATTAGAGAGGGTTGGGGTTCCTTACAATGCATCTGATCTCAGACGTGCTATTATAGAGGAATGGGGTTCCTTACAATGCATCTGATCTCAGACGTGCTATTAGAGAGGGTTGGGGTTGCTTACAGTGCATCTGATCTCAGACGCGCTATTAGAGAGGGTTGGGGTTCCTTACAATGCATCTGATCTCAGCCGTGCTATTAGAGAGGGTTGGGGTTCCTTACAATGCATTTGATCTCAGACGCGCTATTACAGAGGGTTGGGGTTCCTTACATTGCATCTGATCTCAGACGCGCTATTAGAGAGGGTTGGGGTTCCTTACAATGCATCTGATCTCAGACGCGCTATTAGAGAGGGTTGGGGTTCCTTACAATGCATCTGATCTCAGACGCGCTTTTAAAGACTGTTGAGGTCCCGCTAACTTTCACAATACCATTATAGGGTTCCGTAATCAAAAAAAGGTTAAAAAAAACCCCTCTGATCTAAGGCATAGAATAGAATAGATACTCATGCATTGATCATAGTGACGTGTAGATAAAATTGCACTTTCAGTAACCTTTACACATATACACTTACATCTAGTGCATATCCAAATAATATGATTGGCACACAATTAAAACTATAAATGCACATAGACCTTTCTGATGGGAATATACAGTGAGCATAAAATGTTGCCCTGTTAGCAAACCCGAAGTGCCTTGTGTTGCTTCTCTTTACCATGTTCACTGGATTACTTGTAGGCTATCCCTGAGCACAGGAGCCCCAGTAACTGTATTGATTTTTGTATTTATGGTGTGCAGCATTTGTCATTACTTTTGCAATGATTATACTTAAACATACACATTAAGATAACTTGTTGATTCACATATTTATTATACATTATATCCATTATACATACAAGTGTGTTTAATAATATGTACAGCACATATAAGTATATCCACTAAATGGTGATAATGTACCTACAGGAATACCCATTACAATAAAATATGTACAGTACATGTACATACAGTATGTGTATATATACATACACACACACAATAGTATACTGTACTGTATGTTGTATATGCAGTGAGGCAAAGACTCAGAAGTAGAACCCAAAACATCAATGCATATTAGTGCAACACAAACTCATTGGTACAAGTTATCAGATCGCCAGATACATAAACACACAAAAGGGCTGACATTAACTTATTTCAGGGGGCCAGAGCGAGCTTTGCTTGAGTGTAAAAAGTAGCAATTTCTGGATGTTGTAAAGTTCTTTTATTTCATGCATTGTATCACTGCGATTCTCAAAACTGGCCAGATGGTGGGATATGGTTGCTTGTTTAATTGAAGGCAATACAAAAACACTTATTTTTACTCTTTGTGAGTGGTAAAAACGAAATAGATGGTATGTTTTAGGCTGCCCTTCTGTCCTCAAAACTTCCAGTGCATTGACACTGCAGGAGTTTGGTTATCCAGTAAGGGGGTTTGTGGAATAGTAACCAAGCTCATGTGTCCCATTGATATTAGGGTTGAAAAACTTAAAAGGAGTGAGCGCTGGGGTTCTGGGTATAAAAAGGCACTTATAGAATTCACTTCTTTTCTATTAAAATGCTAGTTTTGGTCCCAAACAATTGATTCTCCCCGATTTCCGTCCTCGGAGGTTGACATCTCTGGAGTAGGTGAGGTTCCAGTGAATACTATGAGTTTATATATTCTAGGAATCAGTGAGAAATGCTTTGTATTGAGTGAGAGTCACTGAGTATGTGAGACATCTTTATGCTTTTTTACAGTCATTGGAAAAAATGGTACGTTAAACTGGGTCAAATGCACAGAATAAGTATCACACTTACAGCATGTATAATGCCTTTGTTTATCACAAGATCTTTCTTTTAAATGTCTTTATCTCTCTAATGTAACCTGAGACATAGCAGAAAACAAGATATTCATCTCAAGAATTCCTATTGCTTAAATGTTTTATAAATAGGCTATATAATGAGGATAGTAGACATTCTGCCAGAGGAATAGGACTAGAACTAGAACTAGAAGATGATGCACAAAGGAAAAGTGATATCTGCATGAGAAATAAACCTGTGTTTACTATCAAGCCCTGAAAATGGTGTATCTATCCATAAAGGCTGCAGTGACTGACTGGGACACGTCATAACATAGGCTTTGTGTTCTGTTTCTCTGTGCACACACACACCTGTTACGTGAGTTACGGGACAACACTAGATTAATCCTTTTATTGGCTATTTCACGTGTTAAATGCTACAATCATTTTAACATTTATTTTTGCCCCTTGTACTGTGCTGTGAGTTACTTACAGCCCCATTTATGTTTTATAATCATTTTTAGCCACCTACTGATACTACAGGTGATTTGCATCGCAAGAGTGAATCATACTATAAATGCTTTTTAATGTGGATATCCACTTTGTTCCACCTTTCCCCCCCCCCCCCCCCTTTTTTTGTCTGGAGATATAATATTACAAGTTTGAGACCCACTGATGTTTCCTTGGATTAGTAAAAATGGCAGCCGAGAGCCGGCGAAACATACTGGAGGAAGATGAATACATTCTAAATTCCGGCATGTTCCATTGATGTCGCTGATAACAATTGGCTTACCAGCAAGTAAACTACCAACAGCCATTTTATTTTCTAACTCGGACCGTAACATTTTAGTCTACCGCATCCCCCAGAATCGGAAATTATGGTAAATGTGGTAATAAACCAGGAGAATAAACATGAATCTACTGCACATTGTATTACCAACAGGTCAGGTTTTCAGGATATCCCTGCTTCAGCACAGGTGGCTGGCTGTATGTCAGTCGAAGACTGAGCCACTGTGCTGAAGCAGGGATATCCTGAAAGCTGACCTGTTGGTAGCCCCTTGAGGACTGGAGTTGGCTTCCCCTGTATTAAAGGGTATAAATTCTATTTTGACAATAAAAATAATACATTGCAGAAGCACCAACCCCTTTTCCTGTTGGGTTACAAGAAATTTGAAGTTTAATTTGTCATCCCCTGAAAATGTCTATCTTTTCATTTGATGTACGGAACTGATACCTCGTGATTGTAGCTAATATCTTCCTGGGCGAGAGGGAGAGGGCCTCAGAGCATACGGAATAGGGTGTGGTCCATGCAAATGACGGACCAGAAACTTTTACTTCTTTTTTTTTTTTTTTAAATCGTTGAAAAATTCAGGTTTGTTCCTTTTTGATTCTTCTACTTTTCCTTGTTGTTGACTTTGCCATGTGAAGCAGAGGGCAAGCAGCAAAGTAATCAAAGTAAGATCATGGTGGGTAACTAAAAATCAGTAGCATTTGGAACTTTTGTTACCCCCCCTCCCCCATTACCTTAATGTGAGCGGCGTGTATCTTTTTTTTTTTTACAGAGAAATATAGTCTCAGTGGGTGTTGTGATACATTTTAGGGAACCAACATGAGGGTTCTTCATAAATTAGTTTATAACATGCATAGATTTAGGAAACCTTGCAGGTCTCTTCGGGCGTAAACTACTCACACCCATTAATAATAATAATAATAATAATAATAGTTTGTTCTTGTATAGCGCTGCTAGTTTTACATAGCGCTTTATAGAGACATTTTGCAGATACTAGAACGTTGAGTGACGGAGTAAGAGAGAGACAGTATTTATTTGTTTGTGATACCTTATAGTAAATTAACATGGAAGGTCTTTATTCAGTACATATTGTCAACTCGTCAACTCTATCCTCTCCTCCTCTCTTTATGCCCCATCTCTTCTCTGGAACACCCATCCCTCTAACCTACAGCATTAGCTGAATTTCCAAAGATGTACTCTCCTCTCTACTACCGGTACACCTCTCTTGCCTGTGGACACTAGAGTAGCAGCCCCTTGTGACCTCAACACGTTTCATACAACATACTTCGTCAGGACTGCCCTCAGCAGGGTATATTTACAACACCAAGCAACAAAGTATCGGGCACTGTCCCTTTAAGCCAAAACAAAGCATAAAATCAAAGCCTATTCCAATTTGGAGAATTACTAGACTGACCAGTCCCTAACTATCTGACTGGCTGGATAGGCGAGTTCCCAGTCCCAAAACATAACAATTTATCAGGGAACAATATATATGAGAGTCTTATCTTAGTATGCTGGTCTGGCATCTCTGGTTTGTTCAGGCAAACTTCAGATGCAGGCGTTGTAGTCCTACTGCTCTCAGGAAGTCTCTTGTCCTATTTCTGTGCAGGCTTCTCTGCGGTGCGGGGCTTTGGGTTCCTCACTGTTCCCAGGCAAATCCCTCTAGTGAACAAGAAGCCTGGATCCCTGCGGGGCGGGAGCTCCATTGTGGCTGGGTGTAAATCCCAGCTTGGTCACAGGCAATTCTCTGTGACCCTCCTCTCTTGCAAAGCAGGAACAGGAACTTTAACAGAGACTCCAACAGGGACCCTGACAGGTGCTCACTTCCTGCTTTTTAAACCCTGTTTAATCATTTCATTCCACACCTTTCAGGGAGCTCAGTTAAGAAACCTGACACCAGTGTGTAGTTTCCTGCCTTGTAAAGGGCGTTCACTCATTCACTCACTTACATTCACCTACAAAGCTCCTCCGTACCTTCAAGGCTCTCCACTCATCTGTTCCACCCTACATGCTCATCTACTGTGCTTTACCTATAAAAGTCTCCTTTCCACCCCTTTCACCTCTACTGCTCTCACACCTTAAACTCTTTCCCCTCACTGAGCCTTACCTGTGGAACTCCCTCACACTCGGTATATGCCAATCGCCTTCTCTCCCCACCTTTAAGTCAAATCTTATAACTCATCTCTTAAATTAAGCATTTCAATAGCCCAGACTCAAATGGCTACTGTCCCCCACTCACAGTCGCTCCTACCAACCATTGTGACCAAGCACTGCCATCTACTGCAACTCTCTCACCTGCTGTCTCTGTAAGTCTCCCAATAGACCACTTAGGCTGCGTTTATAGTAGGCACGCATGTGTGCAACAGAGTGCATGGCATCGCGCACCTGTCGCTCGAGTGATGTGATTTTAGATGGGGGCAATGGGGAGGCATGGAAGGCTGGTTTGCCTCCATTGGCTGAACTGCTTGCGTGACGCAGCCGTGATGCGGCTGTTGTGCGAAAAGTAAAAATCATTTGTCTTGTCAAAAATCTACATCGCGCCACACTTGCGCGTACTATTGTCGGTCCGTATCAGCTGCTGCACTTTGTTCGTGCAGCGCGTGAAATCGCACGCCGTCGCGCTCACAATAATCGCGGCCTTAGATTGTAAACTCTCCAGTGCAGGGATTACCTTTCCTATGGATTTTGTGTGTTGCACGTATTGTATTATAATTCCCTGGACTGTAATGTCTCTATTGTAAAACACGGAGTACACCGTGGGCAATACATAAAATACATAACAGTACATACATAAATGTATTGTTCATAAGCTTTTGATACCACAAAAAGCTGTTGCTAAGATGTAACTAACCTGTGTTTGCTATAGCTGTGCAAAGGTGTCTGAGTTCACTTTGCACATTTTCAGGTGATTGTTTTCAGAAATGTGAATGAAGACAAAAATAATTGGCATATGCAAGATAAATTGTAATTGGTGTTTTTCACATTTTTGACTTATGCACACATGAGTATGCCTCAAAATATGCCGCGAAATAGAAAAATCATATAGTTTGTGTAACCCTGTTTCCCCCCCCCCCCCCCAATCTCAGGTCGGGTACCCTAGGGGAAAGGGTGTACTGGTTACTTGAGTGAATGTGGTGCAAACCTGCTGGCAACAGGGGGCCCTGAGTCTCCCGCAGTGGTATGGGGGATGTCATCAGGACTGGCTTTCGAGGTATGGCTGAGTCATACTCACTCGTGGTACAGCGCCTCCATCTCCAACAGATACCCAGCGTAGTAGGGATGAATCTCTCAAGGAGGACCTCTTTGTGCAACTTCTCCCTGAATGACTCCAGGCTCAGACGCGAAGGGTTCTTTAGCAAAGGTATGCTTTATTTCCTCCACAGGCAGACTGCCCATCATGCAGCCCAGTCACTTAGCCGCTCAGCATTGGGTTGTCACCCGAAGGAAGTCCCTATGTCCCTGGACACCACACCTAGTCAGGGCCCTAGAAGCTGTCCTTGCTCTTCTCTTACTCCCTGGTGGAGTAAAAGGAATAGTCTCCCTCACCGCTCCCAGAGGGAGGGCCACAAAGCCTGCCAGAGCCCTGGCAGCTTGCTGGGATAGACTATCCTTTTTCAAGGGTGGTAAGGAACTAACTAAATTCAGGAAATGCTATGCAATAAGTAGCTCCAATAGGCACCACCCCTGTGTCACTTTAATTGGACACAGAGCCTGATGACACTATCTTTACTGCCTTACTGCACAGCATAGGTGTGTGGGGGAAAACCCATGATTACTCCTGGCAAACCTGCCCTTACCAGGGATTATTGCACAGGGGGAGAAAGAACTATAGCCCCAAAATTACCCAGGGCTACATTTGCTTCGGGGAGTTTGATTTCCACAGACTTTTTGACAAGAAGATAAAGTAATTCGTTCTTAACTTTACCTCTTTATCATAAAACTGTTTGTGAACTCTGGTATCTGCAGGCACATATTCAACCCACATAGTTTTGTTGTTCTTACGGTATTTATAATTATGGCAGACCAATGCTTAAGTCAACAAATATCTGGTAACAATACATTTTATTGGACCTGGTGAAATTAAAGTTCCAAATGGTTTGGTCACTTTTAAAGGCATTCTTATATCAAGAAAGGTCGAAATATAATTGAAATAATCATGCTAAATCATACCAAGTAATGGACTTCATGGTTTTCCTCTGTGTGCTGCCATGTTCAGTGTTCTGCATCTTTCTACTATAGAAATGTCTCATTCCATGATGTCATTTATGACTGTGTGTAACAAGGACCATTTTGATAACGGCAAGATAGCGTTTGAAAATAATTATAATTTGAAAGTAAAGTTTCCATTTGAGACCTACTGCAGTTTCCTTAACAGTGATGCATCATCGGTATTAGAAGTATCTACTCTGTAAGATAATTTAGTCGCGTTGAGGCCGATTTAGAGTTGACTAACGTTAGTCGTAGCGCAAGCTAATTGCGCAGGCGTTATATGGTGGTTAGCGCCTTGTAAAATTCAAACACTGTTTGCATGGGGCACGTTAATCTAATGACTCAATGGGCGGAGGGGAAGCGCGTAAATGCCTAATTTATTTAAATGAGCTCAATGTGAGCGTTAACAAGTTAAATTGCATCTGTCTTATAGTAGTGGCCGAATTAGAGGTCGATCTGTGTGCTCTTAATTTCTTTCTTTCTTGTAGCATACTTGAGGTCACTTTCCAAGTGGCACTCCAATTAACACAAATACATATATAGATATATAATATGGTGGGTCTGGGTTTCGAGCTCTCTAAAATTGTGCATTTCTAATTGTTCTTGATTTAAGAACACTTTATAATTGTGTTGAAAAAAAAAGATAAACCGGCGCCACAAATAATAAAGTGAAAACCAAACCAAAATGGTGTAAAGTCCAAATGGAGTCCTAGTAAGGCTGGTAATGAAGGATTCTCACATCAACGAAGTAATACTGTATGTGGAAAAAGAAAAAAAAAAGAAATTATGGTGCAGTAAGTCAATCACTGAGACTAAAAGACAAAGTCAGACTAACAACACAAGACAAACAAGACAGACAAACGAAAATACACTAACACGGCTTAATAATAAAGACAAAGCTAATTTATTACTGGTTGTGGAGGGTGACAGTAACACGCATCCGGAGGGGTAAAATTAAAAACCCTACTCACAATTTTTTTAATTTTACCCCTCCGGATGCGTGTTACTGTCACCCTCCACAACCAGTAATAAATTAGCTTTGTCTTTATTATTAAGCCGTGCTAGTGTATTTTCGTTTGTCTGTCTTGTTTGTCTTGTGTTGTTAGTCTGACTTTGTCTTTTAGTCTCAGTGATTGACTTACTGCACCATAATTTGTTTTTTTTTTCTTTTTCCACATACAGTATTACTTCGTTGATGTGAGAATCCTTCATTACCAGCCTTACTAGGACTCCATTTGGACTTTACACCATTTTGGTTTGGTTTTCACTTTATTATTTGTGGCACCGGTTTATCCTTTTTTTTCAATGCTCTCTGACTGACCGTACTGTCAGTTTTTACCTGGCTGCCAGTGTTGTTCACTAATTAAGTGTTTTTATTAATATTTATAGCGCTGTTTCACACCGTCTTCTTTCTGTGACTTTATAATTGTGTGCTAACATGGACCAGGAGTAAACTTTCCTACACAACTGAGACCCGCCGTTTTCAGCACTTTTCTTGGAAGCTATGCAGTGCCGTAATTTCACCTTAAGGAGCCCCCGAGTGACATCACGGTGTCACTGTGTCACACGTCGGCATGTTGCCATGGCAACCTGGCACGATATGACGTCGTAAAATGTTGCAGAGGCCCAGCTCTCTCCCCGGCAATCATTGCTGTGAGGAAGAGCGCTGGGCCTCTGTAACCGCTTGGGGCGTAATCAAGTGTCCTGAGGGAGGGCTCTGTTATATATATATATATATATATATATATATAGTAGTGGTGTGAAAAAGAAAGTACACCCTCTTTGAATTCTATGGGTTTACATACCAGGACACAGACACACAAAGACACTACGCTCACCAAACAAACAATGAAATATCTAGTGCATAGGGGAAATGGATACAGAAGAACACACAAAAGTGTGACAAAAGAGGTCACCCAAGCCACCTAATAATTGCACTCATGATGTGAAAGTATTGAATAAAGTATACTACAAGTAGTAGTTTAATGGGAACAGACCATCAAAGGTACCACAACACCATTAAACTCAAGACGCAAAATAATAAACTTTAATTAACTGTAAAACACGACGAAAATACGTGACATAATATATACAGTGTAGTTAAAACACTCCACGGACGAGACGGAGCAGCTGGTGAATAAATGCAGGGGCTATAGGTCCAGTGTGAGATATAGTTGAAAGGTATAATAACCACACTTATCCAGGTCCTGTTGATACAGGGTTTGATGCAACTATATACACCCCATGTAGGTATTCACTGGAGAAACAGAACAATGTCCATGCTCACATATAAAGTAAATGCAGCAACAGATTATACACACAAGATCCCAACAAGTAGTGATCATGCCCTTAAGTCATAACTAGGTACTCAACTAATGGTATAAAGCATAGTACTCTAAATGATGAAAGTGGGTGTAGTGAAAATATACAAAAACACTTACACGGCCTTGTGTAAATGCTTTCACATCAAGGTATCTTTACGTTTTTCTTTCCTCTGCTGGAAAGGTTTTCCTTCTTCCTTCTCTTCAGGTCTTGTTCTCTTCTTACGTTCGCCGACCGCTTGCAGTGGTAGTTTCTCCCTCAGAGCAAAATGAACATAAAAACAGATATGTGAGGGAAAAGATAAAAACACAGACTATGATAAAAAAAAGGCAACCAAAGCTGCAATCACTCACACGGGCAAGTGTGAGTGCAATCCTGGGGGGGATGGTATCTTATCTTGCTTCTGGGATTTCAGCGTTTAAATGACATGGGGATGGTACAGAAATAATAAAAATGTGTATACAGGATAATACTCACACGGCCCCGTGTGAGCAGGCACACATAAAAATATCCTTTTGTTCTATTTGGGTTCCCAGTGTTAACTCCCAAAAGTGGGAAGTATAACAGGTAGCCCCTCCTTGGTGACTGGCTGATCTTTTTATCTTTTTATCTATTTATCTTTATTTTCTGGTTGTTTTCATGTTGCTGGTTTTATATCTAACTTCATGATATGTTTTTAAGTGCCACGTATGGTTAAATAAACTGCAGTCTGTTTTAACTCGGACTTTTTCATTTCCACATCATCACCAAGGAGGGGCTACCTGTTATACTTTCCACTTTTGGGAGTTAACACTGGGAACCCAAATAGAACAAAAGGATATTTTTATGTGTGCCTGCTCACACGGGGCCGTGTGAGTATTATCCTGTATACACATTTTTATTATTTATGTACCATCCCCATGTCATTTAAACGCTGAAATCCCAGAAGCAAGATAAGATACCATCCCCCCCAGGATTGCACTCACACTTGCCCGTGTGAGTGATTGCAGCTTTGGTTGCCTTTTTTATCATAGTCTGTGTTTTTATCTTTTCCCTCACATATCTGTTTTTATGTTCATTTTGCTCTGAGGGAGAAACTACCACTGCAAGCGGTCGGCGAACGTAAGAAGAGTACAAGACCTGAAGAGAAGGAAGAAGGAAAACCTTTCCAGCAGAGGAAAGAAAAACGTAAAGATACCTTGATGTGAAAGCATTTACACAAGGCCGTGTAAGTGTTTTTGTATATTTTCACTACACCCACTTTCATCATTTAGAGGCTAAACATACTACAGTAGGGATCCTCACCCTGTGCTCCCCCTTATTTTCTGTATCCCTGTACTAACAAGGATCCTGGATAGATCCTATTGGGGTCAGAGTCACAGGACGAGACGACAAAACTGAGGGGACCCTTGTATACGATTTCAAGGTCGTTATTATATGTTTATTTGTCCCCGGTTATACATCCTTCAGGGAGCGCCCGGGTTTTTTCCCCCTGTTATAAAGCATAGTACTGCCAGACTCAATTGTCATAGGAGAAGTCACTAATATACCGTTACTGCATTCAATGCCATGATAGCAGATTGGAAATACATCACAGAGTAACAATGGGATCCTAATAAGTTGCTGCCACAAATAGTATAGAGCAATACAACCTGATACGTAGTCACTGAAGTCAGTGGTGTGTTTCTAGTATGTTGTTTCAGAAAAGCCATCTGTGTACTAAGTATCCACACACTGCTACATTCAGAGCACTCCGCTCGTCACCGTGACAGTCAAGAGGACTGATGTCACTCTACCCGACAGCTGTTTCGCGCGTCTCGGCGCGCTTCTTCACAGTGGGAGGAGGCCTGTGTCAATGGTACAGTGGCGGCCGCCTTTATCCTAATGCTATTAAGCGCTTATCTGATGATGCGGCCGCCGCGCGGGAAACTCCGCTAGAAATGGAGACAAGCACCGGAATTATCCGGGTAAGTGGTAGAATAAAGGCGGCCGCCACAGTATCACTGACCTCAAATACCGGGAGGTGAACAAGGGTGGTCAGCTCGCAACCAATCATGGTGCGAGCGCTACCAGGACATAATAACAATCATCTGCTCCTTAGCAGGTCTTAAAATTAGGTAAATACAACCTCAGATGAACAACAACACATGACATATTACATCGTGTCATGATTTATTTAACAAAAATAAAGCCAAAATGGAGAAGCCATGTGTGAAAAACTAAGTATACCTTATGATTCAATAGCTGTAGAACCACCTTTAGCAGCAATAACTTGAAGTAATCGGTTTCTGTATGACTTTATCAGTCTCTCACATCGTTATGTAGGAATTTTGGCCCACTCTTCTTTACAACCTTGCTTCAGTTCATTGAGGTTTGTGGGCATTTGTTTATGCACAGCTCTCATAAGGTCCAGCCACAGCATTTCAATCAACTTGTGGTCTGGACTTTGACTGGGCCATTGCAACGCCTTGATTCTTTTCTTTTTCAGCCATTTTGTTGTAGATTTGCTGGTGTACTTGGGATCATTGTCCTTTTGCATGACCCAATTTCGGCAAGCTTTAGGTGTCGGACAGATGTCCTCACATTTGACTCTAGAATACTTTGGTATACAGAGGAGTTCATGGTCGACTCAATGACTGCAAGGTTCCCAGGTCCTGTGGCTGCAAAACAAGCCCAAATCATCACCCCTCCACCATCGTGCTTGACAGTTGGTATGAGGTGTTTGTGCTGATATGCTGATATGCTGTGTTTGGTTTTCGCCAAACGTGGCGCTGTGCATTAAGGCCAAACATCTCCACTTTGGTCTCGTCTGTCCAAAGGACATTGTTCCAGAAGTCTTGTGGTTTGTTCAGTTACAAACAAACACGGAGGTGAATTATCATCAAAAGATACCTTCACGTGCCTGGTATAGGCACTTAAATGTAAGTGCATATCTTACCATCTTTATGTGCTAAAAATATTATGTGAACGTACTTCACTATATTGTTCTTTTCTCTCTTACATCTTTCCATATCACGAGGAGCGCTGAACATTGTGAACACTTAAAACCTTTCTCACTTTCTGCCCCACACCTCTGGAATGCCCTTCCCCTCAGTTCCCCGACTAGCACCCTCGCTATCCATCTTTAAGACTCACCTTAAGACACATCTGCTTAAAGAAGCATTTGAATAGCACTGGATAATCATGGACACATGATACATAAAGCTTGGCCCCCTGCAGACGCACTTACTAGAATTCCCTCCTACTGTCTCTGTACGTTCTCCCTACCTACCAATTAGATTGTAAGCTCCTCGGAGCAGGGACTCCTCTTCCTTAATGTTACTTTTATGTCTGAAGCACTTATTCCCATGATCTGTTATTTATATTATTTGTTATTTATATGATATGTATTACTACTGTAAAGCGCTATGTACATTTACAGCTATATAAATAAAGACATACAATACAATACAACATTTCAGATACAATTTTGCAAACCTAAGTCGTGCTGCCATGTTCTTTTTAGAGAGAAGAGTCTTTCTCCTGGCAACCCTTCCAAACAAACCATACTTGTTCAGTCTTTTTCTAATTGTACTGTCATGAACTTTAACATTTAACATGCTAACTGAGGCCTATATATACACCCATACACACACACACACACACACACACACACACACACACACACACACACACACACACACACACACACACACACACACACACACACACACACACACACACACACACACACACACACACACACACACATAAAAATATCTGCTGCCTAGGATTGCGTCTTTAACTAGGTAAACCATGGTTTTTGTACAAATTATTGTAGATGCAAAATGTCTTCTGTCCCATTTATGACACGTGTGACCTGTAACTCCTCCCTACTTTCTCTTACTGCTGTCTATAATCACTCAGATCACATGCCAAATTGGGTTAACTTTAAATATTGACACTAAGACCAGCATGTTCAAAATGGACAATATATTCTGGACCCTGGATCACATATAGGGTGTGAATAGACCCAGATAGCTTAACTCATGTCTTCCCTCTTTCAAATCATCACAAGTCCTTATTGTCTTTCTTAACTTTATTGCAGAAGTGGAAAACAACGGGTGCTTGTAGGTGTAGTGTGAGTAGAGAGTGCTTCTCTGTCTGAATGCTTGTATGAGGTTAGACTACGGTAAAACAGAAAGGCCTCGCCGGGGTAGTTAGCAGGCAGATACTGTACTCACTATGTCCTGGGTGGAAAAGGAAGTGAGGAGCAAGGATCTAGAAGTGAGATGGGACTAACTAACTGTCATCAAGACAGAGGGGGGAGGGGCAGAATTGCCCATTCTGAGAAAGATCTCAGAGGTTACCATTACCAGAGGTAACCCATTGACTTCATGCACAGAGGCAGGAATGGCAACATTGTATAAATCACACAGACACAATGTGTGTGTTCAGAGCAAAATACATGCAGCTGAAAATGGGGAACTGACAGACAGAAGCTGCAAAGCAGGGGAGGGGGGGGGGGGGTGAACAGAGGGGACAGAAATGGGAATTCTTGTTCCAGGACACAGTATGTAATGTGAACTAGAAGTACCACTTCTCCTTTTCGTATAGTAAGATACCCCCTCCGGTTACTCACGGCAGCCGCTCGGGGTGAAGTGCGGGGGCGTGCGCTAGCATAGCGCGCCTCTCCTATGGATGCGGCCGGTTGCTGGGGACGCGCACGGCCCGTTGCTAGGGCCGCTGTCGCGTTGCTGAGGTCCCGGTGGCTCACGGTGCAGGGCACCGCCATTGCAAGGTGCGTTGCGCATGCGCAGGGGCCAGAAGCGCCGGGAGACCCACAAACAGGTCGCGCATGCGCAGTGATAGCGCGGCAACCCGGACCAATAGGAAGAGGGCTCTTGGAAGGGACTACATATCCCATGAGCCTAGGAGCGCCCACATGACCCCAGGGAGCCAATAGGGTGACAGCATCTCCCTGCAGGGGAGATTGGATAGATTTCGCGGGCTTGGAGCACGTTAGGCAGCTGGTGACCGGAGCAGCTAGGGGAAGGAGGTAGGGCGCAGGAGTCAGTGACTCCCTGCACTAGGCCAGCAGCCCCCTAGGCCACAGATAGCCCTGAGTCACCAGTAGCTGAGTGTTGTAGGGACAGGCCCCAGGTTAGGGACCCGGCCCCCCTTATTATTATCCAGAGTCAGTTAGGGACACAGCGGACGCTACGTTTCCATCCAGATGTTTGTGCTCAGACCTCCGCTGCGACTGCAGCAGCCATCCAGGTGGGATCGCCCCGGACGGTAGTTCCTGTATTCGTCAG
Source organism: Ascaphus truei (assembly GCF_040206685.1). Classification (NCBI taxonomy): domain Eukaryota; kingdom Metazoa; phylum Chordata; class Amphibia; order Anura; family Ascaphidae; genus Ascaphus; species Ascaphus truei. The sequence goes on from NC_134485.1 coordinate 77,973,019, forward strand.
CCTCCGGATCCTTTGTGAAGCTCCTTGAAAGGCCCGGGCACTGGAGTGCTCGGCAGGTAACCATCACCAAGTGCACCAACGATCCTATATTATTCATATAAGACATAGTGGCTGCGCAGTCACACATATTTATCTCACTTGTGGGTGGAGGTCATATTGTGTGGGGTTACTGGACACGGGGTGGGATCACCCGGTGAAAGGGGGATAGCGTCCTGCGAGACGCAGTAGTTAGTGTCTCCTCTAGGGAGGGACACCTGTTGATGTTATATGCAAAAGTACGTTTCCTATGCTCACAAGTAAAGTTATTGGTTGTTTTACATGCTGTTGTGTGATATATATATATATTGTCCTGCGAGAATCACTCCCCCTCTGGTGGGAGCCATCGCAGGTGGAGGCGCTGCACCGAGTACGAGGTTACTCCTATTATTATTATACGTGCCCCCGGCTCCCCGTGGCGGAGGCTTAGGCCCCTTGTGAGCCTAACAGGTAAAGCACCACACCTGGTAACATTAGGTTCCCCGCACACATATACCATATGCTCTTGGGTGGGGGAATACCCGTTACACAGTATTCCTAGTTCTTGCAATGCAGAGGTATTTTTGTTTTATTGAAGATACATCGGAAACACAATGATCCTCTCTCAACTGCCAAACACCATGTAATTCAGAACACAAAATAAGGGTTTTCTTTTTCTCAGCATGTTACATATACAGAAACCATAATGCTATTGCTACTGTATATCATATATCTGGCCAATTAAAGGTTTATCGAGGGGGAAAAAAACATATTATGCATGTGACCTAGTGCAAGGTAAAGCGAAGTTTTGTACAGTTAGATGAATTCACATAGGGGAAACGTGACCGGAGAAAGCAGAGAACACTCTGAACAACATTATACTGTATATACGGTAATCTGTGCTGACTCTTCAGCCATAAAACACCCCTTGGAGCCGTAACACACTTTTCATTCCATTAACTTCAATTGGCGTAAAGTACCTTACAATTTAGCACCACTTTGTAGACATGGCCCGTTATGTTTATTGTCTATACTTTCTCTATTCTTCATCATCTGTTGATGACATGATTTAATTGGGGAAGCAAGTCTGCTTACAAAGCCTATCGTATGTTGACTCATAGGCCACATCTTTCTTGCATGAGCCCATATAGTTGAACAACATGGGTGACTCCTAGAGTACCCGGCCCTCTGTCCAGTCATTGTTAAAAATCAGCCATCAGGAAAAAAAAAAAGATATTCATGCATTTCCCAAATAGCAACGGGCCACAGGTAAAAAAAAAAAACCAAAGTCGTTTTCTTCTTTCTTTTTCTTCCTCTGTAAATTGTAATCCAATGTTGGCTCTTACGGGGTCTTGTATCTTCTTCTATATCTTCTTCTTCATCTGTATCTCTTCATCTTCATCCGTCACGCCCTTCTATTCCTATTGGAGGAGAGGGTCCTCCCTCCTCGGCTTCTTGCAGTCGAATGAGGCTGCACAGGCTTTTCTAGGCCTGTGACGTCACATTTGAGTGAAAATTGTTCACACGCCTCCGATTGGCTGTGAAAACCATGTGTCTTTTTTTTTGGTTGTAGTAGACCATGTGACAGAGTTATTTGGGAAAGGATGTGACGTCATCCAAAGGGAGTCACGTGGTCTACAACAACCAATCAGATTAGGGATATAGTTCCCACAATCTGATTGGCTGAAGTACAATGTGATGGCAGCCATGTTGCTTTTGGTGACGTCATGTTAAAGGGAAAGGAAGCACAGCCATTCTGATTGGCTGGCTTCACTTCCTTTACATGACGTCACAAAAAAAATTAGAAGAAGAAGATACAGATGATGAAGAAGATACAGAAGAAGATACAAGATACAAGACCCCGAAAGAGCCAAAATTGGATTACAATTTACAAATGAAGAAAAAGAAATAAGAAAAGGACTTTGGATTTTTTTTACTTGTGGCTCGTTGCTGTTTGGGATCGTGGATTGGTTCGAGAGCTTGCGGTGACCCCAGGAATCAGAGGGTGAAGACATCCCAAGGTAAGGAAAAAAGTTGAATGTATGTTACTTTTCTTTTGCAGGTTTTTTTAATTTTATTTTTATTGTGATTGCATTTTTTTTACCACATTGATTGCAAATGTATTTATGAATGGCCCTTTAGGGATATACATGCATACAGTAAGAAGCAATGGTTGTTTTGGCAAGTGCTTGCTTGTATGTATTTTAAATATATTATAAATTGATTGCTTGTTTTTAAATTTGTATTCTATTTATTTTGCATATTGTTGTAGTGTTCTGGAATTTTTGGTTGTGTTTTAAATTGTTTATTTCTGGCTTTTGATTGGTGTTTGCTTTTTAATGTTGGATTATTTTTTTACTTTTGATTTTGAATTATGTACTTTATTTGGATATTTATTTTATTTATTCATGGTTTTGTTTTGGTGTTTAAATTGTTTATTCTGGTCTTTATTTTGGATTTGATTAATTGGTGATAATTTTGTTCTGTTTTTATTTTGTGATTGCTCTTAATGCATTGGATCTTGTTTGCGATTTTTTTTTTAGGTTGACCATTGATTGGCATTGTGTTAAATCCTGCCCATATTATATGGTTATGATGTACCCACTTGGCCATTCAATTGTTTTATTGGCATTTGTTATGTATTCAGTTGGCTATGTAATGTGTTTTATTTTGGGCCTGTTTTTTGTTTAATTCACCATTTATTGCTATTGTGTTAAATCATGCCCATATTATAAGAGCATGATGTACCCACTGTACCAATGAATGGGTGAAGGGTGGGGGTAGTTGTCTCTGGAGGGTGGTTAGGCCTCCTGGGTGGGTAGTGGGAGAGGGTGGGTTAACCCTTTAATTACTATAGCGGTTACTAACCACTAAGGTGATTAAGGGGTTAGGGGACATTAGATTGTATTTTTTATTGTACTGTATTGTTTGTGGCAACGGAGGACATGGACGGTGATGAGGATGACAACGGCCTTCATCGTGGCAGCCTGGCAGGGGTGAGTGCAAGTTTTATTTACTTTATTTATGCTTATTAATATTGTATTTACAAACTAGGGGAAATGGGAAAGGGAAAGACACCCTCGCATCTGCCTACAATATAAAAGGTCAAAAACATATATAGTGTACAACGGTGCAATATAGGGGGGAGAGAGCAAACTAGATGACGTCATGACGTCAGTCCTGTAGCCGCCTCCCACCTAGTACTTGTGAGTTTATTGTCTGCTATACAGCAGATTAGTTAGATTTCCCTTATTCCCCCTAGTATACAGTTTTAGTATCACGTATTGTTGTCTGTTTTTTGTGTTTTGTCACCAATGTCAGTTGGTTTTTGGTTTCAATGTTTTGACACTTATTTTAATTGAGATTAATAAAATATTACATTTTAAGTAATTCATCATTACATCATCATATACAGCGAGTGCTGTCAAATAGGTTGCTTTTGTTTCCCAGTATCTAATATTGTATTTAAAATGGGCAAATGCACTATCTGGATAATTGTAATTTGGCCCATTACTGTACTGTATCTGATATGGGGGAGGGATGTGTATTTATTTTTTTAAAGCACAGGATTGGTACCGCAGGCCAGCGGGGACCCCCGAACACCTGCAGGGACAACCCGAGCCCCCCCCCCCCTGGCCTGTAGTAACATTCCTATGCTTTAAAAAAAATGTAATGTATGTTAGGGGATATAGGGGTTGTTGGGGGCACAAGGGGTGGGTGAGTAGAACATATTGCAAGGTTTATTGGTTGCAATTGCCACCAATAAAGCTGCTATTGGGCCTTAACCCCTTCATTGCCTTAGCGGCCAGCCACTAAGGTAATGAAGCTGCTTTAATGTATTTTTTTTAATACTGTGCAGGAGCAGGGGGTCTCCTGAGCTGAACCGTTTTGATTTCTGGCTCAGGGACCCCCTTTTCCCAAGTTACAGGGGTATCGGATGTATGATCCCAAGCATGGGGCATCGGATGCCAGTGTCGCCGCCATTTTTAAAGTGTCCGCGTGACATGACGCGGGACATTTAAATAATGGAGGAGATACCGGCACCCCATATCTGGGCCTGTAACTTGGAAAGCAGGGGGTCCCCGAGGCTGAAATCAATTCAGTTCATCTCAGGAGACCCCCTGCTCCCGCACACTATTAATAAAAATTACATTAATGCAGCTTCATCACCATAGCGGCTAGCTATGGGGGGAGAGGGGGGCCAGGGTGAGATGATGGGGGGGTGGGGGGGCAGGGTGAGATGATGGGGGGGGCCAGGGTGAGATGGTGACAGGATGGGGGGGCCAGGGTGAGAGGATGGGGGGCAGGGTGAGAAGATGATGGGGGGGGCAGGGTGAGATGATGATAATGGGGGGGGGGGAGATAAGATGGTGATGCGGGCCAGCTTGGGGAGATGAGATCATGATGATGGGTGATATTTTAAATGTATTGGGGAGGTGGGTGTATATTTTATATGTTTTGGAGAGGTGGGTGTATATTTTATATGTATTGGGGGAGGTGAGGTTATTTTTTAAATGTATTTGGGGGGAGGTGGGGTATTTTTTTAAATGTATTTGGGGGCGTGGTTTTTTTTTTAATCCGCATTTGTGGGGTGTGGGGGTATTTTTTATATGTGCTCGGGGGGGGGCGTGTGTGTCCAGTATTTTTGGACAAGCCATCTGGCAACCCTAGGTGCAGTATGCTTATTTGCAGATGTTTAAAAATTCCCTTTTTAATACTGTCATAAAATGCTGCTTTCAGGTGGGAAACCTGGACATACAGAAAGAGTTGTTGTTCTCCATTGGAAAGCAGACTAATAATAATTTGCATTTATATGACATCTCTCATCCAAACAAGATTACAGAGCACTTGTAATATTTCTGAAGCACTGGTCTCCATGACAGCCTCAAACAGGGCGAGAGAAAGAAGGACTGCTGATAGCATGATTCAACAATGGCAGAACACAATAAGGCACCACTAAAACTGTCATTGTATTGTATTATATGTCTTTATCATCAAATAATGCTAGCCCCCTAACTAGAGCTATATATATTGTATGCTGTATAGTATTTTGGATTTATTTGAGATGGTTAAAATAACTTTTCCTAGAAATACACAATCATAGAAACCTCAAAACCCAGACCCCTAGTATTATATATTTATTTGTGCCAACTAGATCGCTACTGGGAAACTGACCTAAAATATTCAACAGTAAACAAAGACGTCCTAATGCACATCCAATATGACAAATTATTTAGTTACACTGTAAGGCTACGATTATAGCAGGAGCTGCTGGGCGGCAGTGCGATGCGGCGACGTCACCGCTGCGATCCGGCAAAGCGGCAAGTTGAACTGCAGGAAGGAGGCAGCCGGAGGAGACAGGGAGGCGTGGTGGAGGCGTGGCCGTGAGCGGTTCACCCTCATTATCCGAACCGCTCCTGTGACACGGCCGTCGCTCCTGGAAAACAAAATCTCCTGTCTGCTCTCCAGTCTGCCGCTTTGCAATTTGGCGGCCAGAGGTACATTTGATTTAAATGGATTTATACGATTTGTTTTTCAGCTGCGCGGCGTCGTGCTACGTGCCGTCGCCGAGTAATTTAGGTATAATCACAGCCTAAGACTACAGCAGGTGAGGGAGTATCAGCAGAGGTGACGCATGTATGGCTGGTAGGTTGAAAAGGTTGTGAACTGTAATGAGTTTATTGCAGACAGAGCAGGGATTTCATATTAAGCAGGAAAATGGAAGGTTAGGCCGTGATTATACCAAAATTCGCGTGCAACAGCGCAACGCCACGCACCTGAAAAACAACATTAAGAAAAAGAATAGCAGCGCTCATATCTTTTGCGGCATGCGCGCCGTGTGGAACTGCAGGGCATCACGTGAGTGGTTCCAGCCAATGAGGGCGAACTGCTCACGGCCATGCCTCCGCCATGCCTCCTCTCCTGTCTTCTCCACCGGCTCCCTGGTGTAATCACGATGCCGTTGAGCGGCAGTGCAGGGTGACGTTACTGGATCGCGCTGCCGCTCAGCTGCATCTGGTATAATTGAGGCACGCACTAAACGTTTAGGAGGGTTGCATTACCTCCGTTTTTTAATATAGGCTTAATGAAAGAATATTTTTATTTTTCAACTTGACCCACTCTCTTTGGCTGTGCACCATACACTCTCTTGCACTAATAGAGACAGTGAATGAGAATAAAGTTGGATTGGTATGGATGTGCGTCTGGGGCAGACAATGGGGCGGGTGTGGGACCAGTATTTTGATAATGTCACCACAGAGCAGTAGGAGAAGTAAAGAAAGATAGAGATAGTGAGGAAAAGATTTATGGGATTTACAGTCGGGTGTAGCCTGGTTAGTAGGTTTGGCAGGTGAGGAAGAGTTTCAGGTTACATACAAGGCAATCTTGCAGTAGAGAAGATTATGGGGGCTATGCACTAAGCCATGATAAGTGCTTTTATGTGAGATAAAAAGCCATTATAGCGTGATACTGCCTGCTGTGAGATTCACAAAGAAATAAGTCTTTTAAGTGAGATAAATGCCTTTATAGCGCGATACTGCCTTCTGTGAGATTCACAAAGCAGTGATAAGTGCTTTTAAGTAGCCATTATAGCACGATACTGCACTGTTATCACTGCTTTGTGAATCTCACAGCAGGCAGTATCACACTATACAGGCATGTATCTCACTTAAAAGCACTTATCACTGCTTTGTGCATAGCATCCAGAAAACCCACTTATCACTGCTTAGTGCATAACCCCCTCAGTGTGGTAATTACTGTAGTGAAGTCTCATGGACATTTTTTCTCTCTTTATGGGAAGTATTGAGAGAAGGGGTCTGAGAGCCAGTAAGGAAAGTTAAGAAGACTGTTGGGGAACATACAAAAAGTAAACAGAGCAGGGATGTGAGAGTGAAAAGAAGCAATAGCTATCATTTTACTTTCCAGTCCAATGGTATAGGCAACAGATAAATGACAGTAGAGGGCAAGAACCCTATAGCTGCACTTTGTCTGCTGCCTTGGACAAGTCCAAACTGTAGTAGGGAGATGGAGGGAGGTGCAGCTAGGTAGAGATCTCTACTGGAAGAACAGGACATTAGCAATGGGACAATTAGCCGCGCCTGTTTGGCCACGGCCGTTTAGCCGCTATGGGACAATTGGCCACAGCCCTTTAGACTTTTTTGGGTTAAGGTTAGGAATATTAGGGTTTGGGGATTAGCGTTTTTATGGTTAGTGGTTAAGGCTAGGATTAAGGGGTTAAGGTAATAGGTTGCCGTTATCGGCAGTACCCAAAATGGTCCGGAATCCCCCAGACTCCCTGGGTCATCTGCAGTAGCAAACTGTCCTGGCAGGCAAAGGGCCGCGGCTAACTGTCCTAGACCCCAGGGCATGCATCATGTACACAGAGCTTTAGACCCCAGGGCATGCATCATGTACACAGAGCTTTAGACCCCAGGGCATGCATCATGTACACAGAGCTTTAGACCCCAGGGCATGCATCATGTACACAGAGCTTTAGACTCCAGGGCATGCATCATGTACACAGAGCTTTAGACCCCAGGGCATGCATCATGTACACAGAGCTTTAGACCCCAGGGCATGCACCATGTACACAGAGCTTTAGACCCCAGGGCATGCACCATGTACACAGAGCATTAGACCCCAGGGCGTGCACCATATACACAGACTTTAGACCCCAGGGTATGCACCATGTACACAGAGCTCTAGACCCCAGTACATGCATCATGTACACAGAGCTTTAAAGAATCAGCATGGAGACTCAATACACGTTAATGATGGGTTTAAAACACCAGACTGAAAACAGCGGAGAGAGGATTCCTGTACCAAAAAGTTTGTAGTAAGTGGGATATTTACAATGATACCATTTGGTTTTGTAGTACATGGCAAAGTGGTGTAAGTAAGCGCAGTTAGCGAAGAGTAGTCACTAGTGGGGTGGAAAGAAGACACTTTTTGTCCCAAAAAGAGGTTAACGGGACAGAAATAAATGTGTACACTGCAGTTATAATATTCTTACATTGGAGGTTTCCAGCAAGTAGAGCTTTTCTGTGTGTATATACTGTATATATTAATTGTCGTGTGGCTCAAGGCTCAACATATTTCTTCTCACCATTTGATCTCTTGTGGATATTGCAGAACTGTGACAATATGAAATACCATTAATTTAATATTTACCCCTGACCTTTGTGCACCTAACAGAATGAATAGGCTTATTTAAAGAAAAAGGAGAAGGGTCTCAAAGTAATTATTAGTAAGTATTATTACTAGTATTAGTAAGTATTATTATAGGAAGAAAAAAAAAACCATGTTCTTACCATGACCAAATGAGCTAATTAAGATAACCAAAGACCATAGGGGGTTATTTACTAAAGTCTGTCAGGTGCAAAACTGGGACAGAGACTATGCAAAAGAATTGCACCAGATTTATCAAAGGAAAAACTCTACTTGCATTTAATAGAATTAATTTACTAAATACAGTGCTTTTCTTTGCACGGATTTTGCCCCAGTTTTTCAGCCAGGAAACTATAGTAAATAAACGTCTATGTTTTTCCGTAGGCAAAAATTACGTTTTTGTTTTATTGCACCTCTATCACCGTACTAAGTAAATCAGGCCTTTAAAATAAGGCTTCAATATTGTATGTATTTGAGCAAGGCAGTCACACACTATAAGGATGTGACACATGTTTTAAAATGAAAATGCTGGTCTAGAATGCACGAGCCCACATTAACTCATGATGATAAGAAAATCATAGTAATCTACTGTACCTCCCTGTGTATCAGCTCATCCACATTCATTCCAAGTGTGGTGATATTGGTGTTGCACACACACGCACACACACTTCTGCTTGTATTAATGAGATATACAACAGCTGTTGTTTTTGCATATAATTAGATTTGTGGATATGCGTTAGATGCAGGGAACATACCGTCCGTTAAGGATTTTGATAATGATCCGTTATTAGCACTGAGTTATATAGTTACATAGTAGAAGAGGTTGAAAAAAGACATATGTCCATCAAGTTACTTTGTCCTATATTTGTACTTACAGAATAAAAAATGAATTCCTTCCTGACTCAAAATATATGACAATCGGATTACTCCCTGGATCAACATCCTTCCCATGTTTATTTATTTAGTATATTCCTGTATACCTTTCCTTTCTTAAAAGATGTCCAACCTTTTTTTAACAGATCTATTGTATCTGCCATTGCAGTCTCCATGGGTAAAGAATTCCACATTTTAATTGCCCTTACTGTAAAGAACACTTTCCTTTGTTACTGGTGAAATCTCCTTTCTTCCAACATTAAGGGATGACCCCATGTCGTTTGTACTGCCCAATGGATGAATAGTTCTTTTGAATGCTCCTTGTATTGTCTCTGAATATATTTGCATATAGTTATCATATCCCCTCTTAGATGCCGCTTTTCTAATGTAAACAAATCTATCCATCCCCTTTATTAATATGGTGGGTTTTCTCTGCATTTTTTTTGTTCTATAATGTCTTTTCTATGGAGTGGTGTCCAAAATTGTACTTCATATTCAACGGGTGGTCTTATTAATGCTTTATAAAGGGGCATAATTATGTTTACTTCCCTTCCATCCATAGCCCGTTTTATGCAAGATAAGATCTTATTTGCCTTTGCAGCTACTGCATGACATTGGGCACTATTGCAAAGCCGGCTGTCTACAAGCACTCCTACAGTAAATCCTTCTCCATCAAGGATTCTCCTAATGTATTCCAATTGAATTTGTAAGTATTAATTACCAATTTAATTAGGTAAGATGAGCAATGCTGAAAGCATGTAGCAGAATCCAGAAGAAGCAGAGATGAGCTGGAATGCAGGTAGCAGAAACGAGGTTCAGGAACAAGAGACAGTCTATGTACTAGAGCACAAGATGTCCTGTTGATTCCTGACAATTAAGTGTTGTTTATTTTGTAAATGTGCTTTGCACATGTTCATGCATAGTGATTGTGTTTGGTTTTCATGTTTATATGTGAAAAAAAGTGTAAGTGCTACAGCGCTAATGCTTAAATAGTAGTGTGATATACACTCTACAGAGTAATATACTCAGTGCCTAAAAATTAGGGGGTCAGCCAGGAACAGTGATAGATGAACTAAACACACAATACATATAGAAAAATAAACCGGCGCCTCACACACTCAATAATAACAGTGATAGTCCTGAGCATATGGCATAAACCAGTCCTGTTGTAACTAGAAATCCTCTGAAGATTCTTGATTGTTGTCTCACCACATGGAAGTAAAAAAACAAAAACCAATCATAGTGTGATACTGTATAGGATACTAAAAACCATAACCTATAAAACTAAATGACAACACATACAACACAACTATACTAAGACAAACATACAAGTACTGAAAACCTGCAATAAACCAACTATAAAAAAATGGTTTAATAAAAATGTGACATACACATGGAGGTGAACAATAACTGCTATCCGGATGGGCAAAATTGAAGCCCTACTCACAAGATGCCAAATGAATGTAGGCACAGCAACTAGTGTCTCCACGAATGATGTCCGCTTTCAGGGGCTGAAATCCTCACTGGTAAAAGACCGTCCCCCGACCGTGCGGACCACCGTTGAATCGGAGTCCACCGCTGTCACTCCACCTTCACGCGCCGTCCTACATGTGGGCCGTGCACTCCTACGCACACCAGTGCGCGCACGTATGGAAGGGTGGTAGCTCAATGCCACGTTCCACCCGGCAGTAACTGCAATGCGCGTGCATACGCGGAAGTGATTGCCTCAGCACCAGACACCAAATGGGAGTCCCGAACTCCGGAGATAACAGCTAGCAGTCTCTTGTTACCCACAACCCTACGCGTTTCGTGAGAGTACCTCAGTATCCAGAGTATCTGAGGAAGTGAGGTACTCTCACGAAACTGTTACCCCGGTACTGCCCGCAGACCAGACCCGTCCCCTGAGCTGAAGGGGAAGTGGTAATACACGCACCCGCAGCAAAGGGAGCGTGTCCAGAGTGTGGTATTAAGCGTTGCCAGGCCAGATGTAGTAAGGTAGACAATACTTGCCGGTATCGGGTGTAGAAGTAGAATTGTGATTCTCACGCCAAGGTCAGGGAGCGGAGAGTGGAGGAAGGTCGAAGTCCAAGCCGTGTTCGAGGGGAGCCAGAGAGTGCGTAATCCGAGGAGTGCCGAGGTCGAGAGCCAAAGAGGGTAGTCGTACGAGCCGTGTCAGAACCTGTGAAATCACCAAGAGTAGACAGAGTATCATCCATGCAGAGACTATGTCAAGCGAGGACTGAGAGGACAGAGAAGCTAGATAAAGCAGGGAGGGCCAATCAGGATTGTGGGCAGGTCAGGAGGAACTGCAGGGAGACTCTCCTGATTGGTGCTGCCATTACAAGCCAGGTGAATCTTGGTACTGCAGTGAGTACGGCCGTGCGGCATGCGGGGGCGGAGCCTGAGGACTGGGGGGGCAGGAAGAAGAGTGTGCACTGTGCGCGCGCTCCGTAAGGCGCGTGTTTGCGTGCGCGACCCACGCCGGAGGAAACTGCACGTGTGCGGGGAGAAGGGAACGCACCCGGCGCCGAGGAGGGGGAATAGCGGTGGAATCGCCGAGAGGGGTGATCCCGCGAGGGTGGCAGGGACGAGGAGCCGCGGAAGCCGGTACGGCAGGGTTGCGCCGTGCGTCCAGGGTCTCCCTGAAGGTAGAGGATGTTCTGTGTGGGGGACCCAGGGGATGCCGAATCCTAACAGTACCCCCCTCTTCAGGAACGGCCTCAGGACGGTCCATAAAAGGTTTCTCTGGAAACTTTCTTCTGTAGGCCCTAAGAAGAGCCGGGGCATGAATATCCTTTAACGGGACCCAAGAACTCTTCTCCTCAGGACCAAAGCCCTTCCACTGCACCAAGAATTGGAGTTTGCCCCTGGATAGGCAGGAATCCAAGAGAGAGTGAACTTCATATTCTTCATTATTTTTGACGGTAATGGGGTCCGGTTTACGAGTCTGGTCCGGAAAAAAAGGACTGGCGACAAAAGGCTTTAAGAGGGACACATGAAAATCATTGGGAATCTTCATACTGTAAGGTAGTTGGAGACGGAACGCCACAGGATTGATCCGCTCACAGATAGAAAAAGGGCCCAGGAATTTGGGTGCCAATTTGGGGGATGGTACCTTTAAGTGGATATTCTTAGAAGAGAGCCATACCAAATCCCCTGGCTTGTAACTGGGCGCCGTACGACGATGGCGATCGGCTTGAAGTTTCGATCTGCGGGAGGAATCCAGGAGGGTAGACTGAATCCTGGACCATGCAGTTTGGAGGGCGGAAATGCGTTCGTCTACGGCCGGTACTCCCGAGGGAATGTTGGAAATGGGTAAACAGGGAAGGTGAAACCGATAATTTATAAAAAAGGGCGACTCACGTGTGGCTTCATTCTTGGCAGAATTAACGGCATACTCTGCCCAAGGAAGGAGTTGAGTCCAATCGTCCTGGGAATCAGATATGAAGCATTTTGGGTACTTCTCCAGGGATTGATTGATTCTCTCCGTCTGTCCATTGGACGGTGGGTGATAGGCACAAGAGAAGGAGGAAGAGATGCCCAATCTCTTAGTGAAAGTTCTCCAAAATTTGGATACAAATTGGGAACCTCTGTCAGACACGATGGAAGAAGGAATCCCATGAATCCGGAAAATCTGATCCGTAAAGATGTCAGCGAGGGCGGGAGAGGTGGGTAGTCCCTTAAGCGGAATAAAGTGAGACATCTTAGAGAATCTGTCCACGACCACCAAGATTATGTTCATTCCTCTGGATTTGGGCAAGTCCACAATGAAATCCATCAAAATGTGGGACCAGGGACGGTCGGGGACTGGAAGAGGTAACAGAACACCCTGGGGTTTTTGACGAAAAGACTTGTCCTGCGCGCACGTAGGGCAAGCGCGGGTAAATTCCAAAACGTCTTGAGACATCTTAGGCCACCAGAAATTCCGACGAATAAGGTCAATAGTCTTATTAAAACCAGGATGACCTGCGGATTTCGAAGAGTGACCCCAAACCAGTACTTCAGGAACAAATTTGGAAGGAACGAAATGTTTGTTGTCGGGAACAACCAAGTCTTTAAGAATGCGTCTCTGGGGAAGCATAATCTTATCAAGATTCTTGAAGGAGGAAGTGGCGAGAATCCTCTCCTGTGGGAGGATGGTTTCCAAAGACTCTTCTAGAACCTCTTCAGAGGAGTGTAGTCGGGAAAGTGCGTCCGCCTTTACGTTTTTAGTCCCAGGAATATAAGAAAGGTGAAAATCGAATCGAGAGAAAAAAAAGAGACCAACGAGCCTGTCGCTGGCCGAGACGTCGGGCACTCTCAATGGAGAGAAGGTTCTTGTGATCCATGAGGATGGTAAACGGCTCTTTTGACCCCTCCAGGAGATGCCTCAACTCTTGAAGAAACCCAAGTGATTTAGATCGGCGCTAAGCAACAACAGTGTAAGATCATAAAACTTAATATAAAGTGAATAAATAAAATTGGGTGTAAGGTGAAATAGAAAAATTCTCCACCTTCAAAGGGAATTGTACAGATTCCCTTAAAGCAACAGTGAACATCCAGGGTAAGAAGGGAGCGATGATTCAGGAACACCCCAAAACAAAATGAACAAATGATGGTGCAATAAAATCACAAATGTATGATGAAGCAAAGAAACTTGGCTCATATAGATTGCCTACTTACAAAAAGCAGGTGAAGAATCAGCATTTACGGGGAGCAAGGTGTGTAGGAACTTCAGGAGGGCTCTCACTCAGGATGATACTCATGCGAAAACACAGCAGAAAGAGACCAATAGTCTTTAAAGGCCGGGTAAACCTGGGTAAGGTCAAAACATTGTTCCCAGACCGGGCGCTGCCTATTAACAGGTTATAAATGTAGGCTACCTTCTTACGGCCAGTATCGTAGAGATGTGGGGCCATTTCAAACTGCACCTCACACTGGTTAAGGAAACCCCTACATTCTTGTGGTTCGCCAGCGTAAGGTTTGGGGGGTGGAATCCTTACATCGGAGCTGCTAGCTGTGCCTGTGACATCAGGCGGGGTTGCGGTTGGTACGCGGGCGTAGAGTACTGCGAACTGACTCGTAAGTGCCACAATTTGATCTGCCATGGCCTGGTTTTGCTGAAGGAGATTGGAGAGACACTGCCTTAGATCGGTCTGGTCTGCGTCTTGTGGGCTCGACATAATGTTACGCCGGTGCTGCCCGCAGACCAGACCCGTCCCCTGAGCTGAAGGGGGAAGTGGTAATACACGCACCCGCAGCAAAGGGAGCGTGTCCGGAGTGTGGTATGAAGCGTTGCCAGGCCAGATGTAGTAAGGTAGACAATACTTGCCGGTACCGGGTGTAGAAGTAGAATTGTGATTGTCACGCCAAGGTCAGGGAGCGGAGAGTGGAGGAAGGTCGAAGTCCAAGCCGTGTTCGAGGGGAGCCAGAGAGTGCGTAATCCGAGGAGTGCCGAGGTCGAGAGCCAAAGGGGGTAGTCGTACGAGCCGTGTCAGAACCAGTGAAATCACCAAGAGTAGACAGAGTAACATCCATGCAGAGACTATGTCGAGCGAGGACTGAGAGGACAGAGAAGCTCGATAAAGCAGGGAGGGCCAATCAGGAACGGGGGCAGGTCAGGAGGAACTGCAGGGAGACTCTCCTGATTGGTTCAGCCATTACAAGCCAGGTGAATCTTAGTACTGCAGTGAGTACGGCCGTGCGGCATGCGGGGGCGGAGCCTGAGGTCCAGGGGGCAGGAAGAAGAGTGTGCACTGTGTGCGCGCTCCGTAAGGCGTGTGTGCGCGCGATTCCCTCAGAGGAAACTGCACACGTGCGTGCGGGGAGAAGGGAACGCACCCGGCGCCGAGGAGGGGGAATAGCGGCGGAATCGCCAAGAGGGGTGATCCCGCGAGGGCGGCAAGGACGAGGAGCCGCGGAAGCCGGTAAGGCAGGGTTGCGCCGTGCGTCCAGGGTCTCCCTGAAGGTAGAGGATGTTCTGTGTGGGGGACGCAGGGGACGCCGAATCCTAACAGAAACGCGTAGGGTTGTGGGTAACAAGAGACTGCTAGCTGTTATCTCCGGAGTTCGGGACTCCCATTTGGTGTCTGGTGCTGAGGCAATCACTTCCGCGTATGCGCGCGCATTGCAGTTACTGCCGGGTGGAACGTGGCATTGAGCTACCACCCTTCCATACGTGCGCGCACTGGTGTGCGTAGGAGTGCACGGCCCACACGCAGGACGGCGTGTGAAGGTGGAGTGACAGCGGTGGACTCCGATTCAACGGTGGTACGCACGGTTGGGGGACGGTCTTTAACCAGTGAGGATTTCAGCCCCTGAAAGCGGACATCATTCGTGGAGACACTAGTTGCTGTGCCTACATTCATTTGGCATCTTGTGAGTAGGGCTTCAATTTTGCCCATCCGGATAGCAGTTATTGTTCACCTCCATGTGTATGTCACATTTTTATTAAACTATTTTTTTATAGTTGGTTTATTGCAGGTTTTCAGTTCTTGTATGTTTGTCTTAGTATAATTGTGTTGTATGTGTTGTCATTTAGTTTTATAGGTTATGGTTTTTAGTATCCTATACAGTATCACACTATGATTGGTTTTTGTTTTTTTACTTCCATGTGGTGAGACAACAATCAAGAATCTTCAGAGGATTTCTAGTTACAACAGGACTGGTTTATGCCATATGCTCAGGACTATCACTGTTATTATTGAGTGTGTGAGGCGCCGGTTTATTTTTCTGTATTTCTTGTTTATATGGTACATCATAATAATACTCGACTGTATCTTCAGTATCTTGGGCATGGGTATTTAAAATACAGCTCAGTCATTAATTGCACAGCCTAAAAACAAAGTATTACTAAACATTCACCCAGATCATTGTTGCTGTGAATAGAGGTAGAGGGTCAGCAATGCTTGATGTTACAGGAGAGATCAGCTGAATCCCTTAGCACAGTGGTCTTCAATCTCAGTCCTCAAGGTCCACCAACAGGTCAGCACAGGTGGCTCAATCAATGACTGAGCCACGGATTGAGCCACCTGTGCTGAAGCAGGGATATCCTTAAACCTGACCTGTTGGTGGCCTTTGTGGAGTAATAGACGGTCTGCTGTTTGGAACACAGCAACAGATCTGTTTGTGGTAGTTGCCAAAGGGCAGGGCTAAAAAAGGTGTGTGTCAGAGCCTGTTTCAAAAGAGGAAGTATATATGACTTTCTAAATGGTTACTATAGCAACTAAAGGATGATCAGTCCATTAAAACATAATTAAAAATGGTATTAGGAGTTAAAAAAATATACAGACCGTATTATCTAATAGGCTACTGCTGAACTCCTTCATTAAAAATAAAAAATATATATTTTCACATTTTGCGGCTTGTTTCACTGCAGTATCGTGGACTTCAGCTTTCTCATTTGATAATTTATTAGAAAGTCTCTGATACCTTGTTATACAGTATCTCGTACTGTAAAAGGAAATGCTGATCATTTCCTGGGGCTGATAATTAACTAAGAATTTTTTTATTTTATTTCCCCCCCACTGTAGTCAGGGGGAACTGCTTGCAGATATTTAAAAGCACAGCAGGGAAAAACCTGCTATGGAAGATATAAGATGAATAAGTAGCCATTAGAAAGAAGTAGAATTCTTTTGATGTCCTAATGTCGAAGAATGAGCTTTGCGAAACTTAGCTGGGACGAGTTATTGTAATCCAGGCTTAATAACAATTTGAGTTACTAATAGCATGTTACAGTAAGTCTAATACAAGAATTGGATGTCATGGTTCATAGTTATTCTAATAAAGGATTCCCATATGAGTGAGAATTAGAAAATAGTTCAAATGTAATTGAAACCTTTGCGAGCTTCACAGTTATGAGATGCAGAATAGTTCGGAGTGATTGTGATGTCTTTGTAAGTTAAAATCATTTGATGGGGAGGACTCACGAATTATAAATAGACAGGAAAAAAAGATGTATTTTTTTTTTCAAAAGCAAAATGTACTCTTTTTTTTTTTTTTTTTTCGTCGTGGGTAATGCTTACAAAAAAATACACCCTAAGGTGTCCATGAAGTAAGCAAGGAAGCACTTCTAATTATATACAGCAGGGAGTCTCAACTCCAGTCCCCAAGACCCACAACAGTTCAGGTTTTCAGGATATCCCTGTTTCAGCACAGGTGGCTCAATCAGTCCCTGCTTCAGCACCAGTGGCTCAACTGGTCCCTGTTCAGCACAGTTCGCTCAGTAAGTCCCTATTCAGCACAGGGGGCTCAATCGGTCCCTGCTCCAGCACAGGTGGCTCAATCAGAGGCTCAGTCAAGGTGACTGAGCCTCTGATTGAGCCACCTGTGCTGAAGCTGAAATAACCTGAAAACCTGACCTGTTTTGGGGGCTTGAGGACTGGAGTTGAGCACCCCTGATTTAGAGCATGGTTGGTGTATGTATGTATGTCTTTATTTATATAGCGCCATTAATATACATAGCGCTTCACAGTAGTAATACACGTGACAATCATATAAATAGCAAATAATACAAATAACAGATCATGGGAATAATTGCTTCAGACATAAAAGTAACATTTCGGAAGAGGAGTCCCTGCTCCAAAGAGCTTACAATCTAATTGGTAGGTAGGAAGAATGTACAGAGACAGTGGGAGGGCATTCTGGTAAGTGTGTCCATGAAGTAAGAAACAGACACAGAAAGTACGATGGGAGAGGTAAGAGGAGATCCAGGATAGAGCTTTGTTACGAATACCAAGAGTATGGAGAATGTTAAGGAGAAGAGGGTGGTCCATGGTGTCAAATGCTGCAGAGAGGTCAAGTAATATAAGCAGAGTGTAATGACCTCTGTTTTTGGCAGTATGGAGGTTGTTATTTTTAGTGAGGGCTGTTTCAGTCGAGTGAGCAGTGCGGAAGCCAGATTGTAGAGGGTCTAGGAGAGAATAGGTGTTGAGAAACTGGAGCAAGAGAGAGAATAAAAGACGTTCAAGGAGTTTAGAGGCAAAAGGCAGGAGAGAGACAGGTCGATCGTTAGAAAGACAGGTGGGGTCAAGCTTGCTGTTTTTGAGTAATGGTATAACTGTTGCATGTTTGAAGGAGGAGGGAAAGGTGCCAGAGTAGAGAGAGGAGTTAAAAATGTTTGTGAGCGTAGGGGTTATAGTAGGAGGAAGAGGTTTTAGGAATTAGGAGGGAATAGGGTCAAGAGGGCAAGTGGTAGATGGAGAAGAGGAGATCAGCAGTGACGCATCCTCCTCCGAGAGAGCGGAAAAAGAGTCAAGGAAAGCAGGAGTAAAGTTAGGAAGAGGTGTAAGATGGGAGGAGGAAACAGAGGGGATGTTCTGACGTATGGATTCCACCTTTTCCTTAAAATAGTCAGCAAAGTCCTGAAGTGAGAGAAAGAAGAGGCAGCTGAGGGTGGTTTGAGTAGAGAGTCAACGACAGAGAAGAGTCGGCGTGGGTTAGACTTGTGCGTGTTGATTAGTGAAGAAAAGTAGGTTTGTTTAGCTTGAGAGAGGACAGAGTTGAAACAGGATAGCATAAATTTGTAGTGAAGGAAGTCTGCGAGAGTGTGAGATTTCCTCCAGAGGCGTTCAGAGGAACGAGTGGCGGAACGCAGCATGCGCGTGTGGGAATTTAGCCAGGGTCTGGGGTTAGAAGGGTGAGGACGGCAGAGAGAAGAGCCATACTCGCTCTTATTAATTTGGGGCCTCTTTTTGCCAAAATAGCATGTAAAGCTATACATATCTGGTATCAGTGTACTCCGTGAATCCACATGATAAAATATAGTATTCCTTTCCATATTTACACAACTTGTGGGAGGAATTTTTATGCTAAATCTTAAGTTAATGTAAATTTATGAAAAATGTTAAGATCATGGTATTCAACAAAAATTCACGGCCAGAATTTGTGGAAGAGTATTACACATTGATACTAATTTGAGGGTCTCTCTTTGCTAAATTGTATGTGAGGCTATATACAGTATATTTGGTATCAATGTACTCAGAAGACCGTGGGCAATATCAAGTTGTATTTATGTCCAAGATTACACTGAGTAGGAGAAATTTTGATGCAAAGTTTGAAGTTCGTTGTCTAGATATTTTTCTCATACATTTAGATTGATTTTTTACAAAGATTCTTGGCCATAATTGTTTTTAGGAAAGTACATGCTACCTGTAGGCGGACGCTCACAGAGATATGCAAGGGAGACTGGTTATGGTGAAATTAAATAAAGCTTTTATTGCGCCTGTTTCCTTAACATCAGGAAACCATCCAAACAAAGGGGTAAACAAAGCTTCTGTTCACTTGGGAGTATTTCTAGTGAAATACTATGCATCCACAACTCCCTTTAGATAAGCATGTCTCCCAGCCCCAAACATATAGCATGACATGAACAGATATAAAAAGTCTTATAAATGAAAGTCTTATCTGTTTGTAGTGGTTTGGAGGGAAAATCTTCTCTGTCCCTTGTTGCTCCCTTTTTCTCAGGGTTTGTCAGCATTCAGGTTTAGAAGTTTCTCCTGTGTCTTGAAAGCAGCTCTGCTGTTTCTTCTGGCAGGGCTCAAGACTGTTTGTCTCCAAGTTCAGCTCAGGTGTGAGCTAAGGAGTCTCACTTCCTGTCTCAAAAGACAGGCTTTTCTAAGCAATCTAATCAGGCAGGTGGTGTTTGTTAATTGACTACCAGCAGTTAACCACCACACTGCTGGATTAGAGGCACATTACCTGAACAGGGATAACTCCCCTGTTACATACCTCCCCTGTTTGTGGGAAGCTCGGGCTTGCCACGGCCAAAGCCCATCCTTCCACTCTCATTCTAGATATCTCTGTGACCTGAATGAGAGTGGATGGAGGAAGAGAACCCTCAGTCCCGCTGGGATCTGAGCCCTTTCTCCAGTTCATTCGTGTCTCCTCCCAAAGGTGCTTGAGATCAGCACTCAGTCGCTCGAGGAGGACTTTTTCTAAGTACAGTCTTTTTGCTACGTGCGCGGTCATGAGATTTCCCTTGCGTCGGGTGCTTGTCTTATTGTAGGCAGACTGTATAGCAGCAGTTGCAGAGCGTTTAACAACAGCCCTTTGAGTTTTCTGCTCTTGAAGCTGTCTCTCTGCCCTTTTCCCACTCAATGGGGTTGCTAGTTCAGCCTCTTTGGGATTAAGTTGCAATTCCACACCCACTTCCAGAGAATGTCCCATATTTTCAGCTTCATCAGCTAAGGATTCTTCTGGTTTTGATTCAGCACGTGTACCTTCATTTGTTGCTTGTTGTGTGGCTGAAGGTTTTGCTAGTGCTTGTTTAGGTGGTTCAAAGTTTGCAACCTTGTCTTTCAGATGAGCGGTATTCCCAGCTCTCACTGTACCCTTGTCTTCATGGGTTTTTGTGGCTGTGGGATACTGGCGCTTAGTCAGGGTCAATACTTGTCCTTGTAGGACTGTAATCTCATCCGCGAGAGATCCCTGTTTTTTGAGTGCGACTTGCAAGTCTCTTCTCAGGGAATTTATCTGCACGCTTTGCTTTCTCTGAGCTTGCTTCCACATTTTTATTGCATTGTGAAGCACTATGAATTTCTTTGCTCGGGCCACAGTTACTTGTTTTAGTTTCTGGACCTTCTTGTGCTCCTTTTTGTGCCGGGTCACCTGGGTTCTAAGCTTGGCCTCTAGCGATGCTTTGGTGACGCTCAGGGTAGCCGTCAGTTTCTCATGCTGCTTTGCGGGGACATACTGGGTCATCAGACGTTCCTGCAGCACTTGAATTTCTTTAACAGCCTGCAGATTTTCTTCCTGCAGAGTTCGCTGCTTCTCTTCGGCCTTCTCGGGGTGCGTACGCAGACCTTGCAGTTGGTTCTGCAGTCGATGCTCTGCTTCAAACTTCTCACCTTCCAAAAGTCTATTTATTTCCTTAAGCTCGTGTAGCTTTTCATTCTTTTCCTTGACTTCGTCTTCTTTCAGTTTTAAGTTCTCTTTTTAATCTTGAATTTTCTCCTTTTTCAGTCTCTGTACTATTCAGGGCCTCCTTGCAGTCCTCCTTCCATTTACGCACATCTGCTTTGAGAATGATAGTCTCCTGATGTGAGACTTCCTTCTCTAGATTGAGGGTCTGAAGCTCCTTCTGAGAGACTTTGAGATCTGTATTAAGATTGACAATAGTTTCTTTAGATATGTCCAGCTCCTCAGTGAGACTGTGTAGTTCCTTTCTGGAAACTTCCAGATCTGTGCGGCAGCTGTTGGTCTCATGATGTGAGGCATCCAGTGCTCTGCGGAGTTTCTGAACCTCTTTCTGAGATACGTCCACCTCTGTCCGGACATTGTTGACCTCCTGTTGTGAGGCATTCAGCTCTACGCGAAGAGTGTGAACCTCTTGCTGAAAGACTGTCATCTGCTTTAGTGCCTCCTCATACTTCCTCTTCAGCTTAGTCATCATTTTATCAGATTGGCTTTGCTTTTCATCTATGCCGGAAATAGTAGCATTTGCAGTATCTAGTTCAGTCTTGAGATCGTCCAATTCTGTTCCAGATTCAGAGTACATTGCGAGGACCGTCTTCTGTAACTCAGCATTATCTTCTCTCTCAAGTTTCAATTGTTCTCAAAGTAGATCACAGTCACGCCTGGCAATTTTCAGGGCGTCTTCAGGGCTGATCAAGGGATCGTCACTCACTGGTTCCGGCTCCGCTTCCCTGGGATGACTGGTTGAGGGTTCCTCACTGTTGGCACCAGACAGACACTTCTTTGGGGTACACGACTTCTGCCTTGGGCCCTCTGGATTTTCGGTTATCTGCGGGACGAATTCTCCATTTTCTCTAGGCTGCAGGGCATCTCGGTCCCCCTTTTTCTCCACAGGATCTGCGGACGTGTCTGTTACTTCCACGGTACATGAAGAACCGCTTTTCTTTTTTCGCCTTTTTGTTTTGGATTACACCGTCCCTTCAGGGATACTTGGGTCTCCATCTTCATTTGAAATTTTAGCAGTGTCACTGGATCTACCCGGCTTTTCTTGCAACTGTAATAGCTGACGGAAATATTCGGTGATCCACTGCTCCCGCTCTTTCTCCTGCCGATCATATTCGTCATCATAGGGAGCAGTCTTTTTGGTTCGTACCGAGTTCAGGCACCCCCACCATTCTTGGGGTGTTTTGTGAGTGTGACTCGGTTTG
Organism: Ascaphus truei; assembly: GCF_040206685.1. Classification (NCBI taxonomy): domain Eukaryota; kingdom Metazoa; phylum Chordata; class Amphibia; order Anura; family Ascaphidae; genus Ascaphus; species Ascaphus truei. Next base: position 77,995,173 of record NC_134485.1, read on the forward strand.
GGTTCCCCAAAGAGATGTCTTCCTCCTCATCGGACTGGAAGGGCCACTCTTACGTGGGTTAGGGTTCATTACAGGAACACTGTATTTTGTCCTCCAATTTGGGGCTATCAGGTATATTTTTTTTCCTGACCTCAGGAGGCGCTATTGCAGCTGTTTTCACTGTATTTGCTAGAACCCCAAATGGTTGTAGTCCTACAGGTGGGCATATTTTGCTTGTAGAGGTCGTAGCTCTTACAGGCCTCTCTGTAGACTTTTTCTTCCCTTGGGTAAGTTTTACAATATTAGCAGTACTGTGCATGCATTCACTCTCATTGTCTGAATAAGGCCTGAAGGGACACTGCTCCGTGTGGTGGGGTTCTTTACACCAGGAACACATTTTCTTCCCTATTTTTACAGAGTCTGTATTTGACTTCAGCTGGGTGGCCATTTTAAATTCCCATGGTTCTATTTCTTTAAATACAATGCTTGCTAGCTGCCCATTTTCTGGCTTCAGCAAAAGCATTTGCTTTAAACCATTTACTTGCTATGTGCAATCCCTCCGCTTCAGCAACCGAATTTGGTTTTCTGCTTGAGTTCAGTAATTTTCAGTCTCTTCTTTGGGTATTATGGCATTCACTCTTCACACTTTGGTTGCCTGTTTTTACTCCCAAGATACATACACTGGCGACACACTTTATTCGAGCTCGGCTAGTCCCACGAATTCGGGTATACCCGGGTGTATTGAGGTTTGTGACTGTTTTCTGCCCGAGTGCATTGAGGTATTTTCCAGGCAGGGATTGAAGCATTTTATTCCCGCTGGCTGCAATACTGCACAGTATATATATATATACTGCATTACAATTCATGAATTTATGCCATCTGGTAGACACGCGAAGCATTGCAGCCTATTAAATCCTAATCATTATCATTTAACAGATCAGCCGCCCGTCAGCCAGGCATGAACCCAGGCTGGGAAGGCAAACGCAACGGGGCTTGTAAGAGGTGAGGAGCGGCGCATTCCAGGTATCTGCCAGGTACATACTGGGTATTTGCTCGAATAAAGTGTGTCGGTGCAGTAGGCAGACTTTTTTACTTGCAGAAAAAAAAATATTCTTTGCAGTGGAATATTTCTTTCACTCCTGGCAGGGTAACTCAATACTCAGCAATTGGCTTTGGAATACCTTTTACACAGTTCAGCAATCCCTTTTTCCCCTGTAGGGCAATTTTACACTCAGTATATGTTTGCTGAAAATTCCCCTGCTTCAGCAGAGTCTTGCATCAATTTTCACACTTTTCTGCATATACTCCATTCACAGCTGGTAGTCCTATGCGGTGTGGCAACCTTTATTTGCAGAATCAGTACCGCTCATGGGTCACCATCTGTATTCACTGCTTCAGCTAAACATTTGAAAATAACAAACGACTATCCCTTTCAAGGGCTAACTCACTTCTTGAACCCTGACTATGGCTGGAAAGCAAACCCCCTATTTCAATGACCATATTACACTTTATTGTGATAGGCAAATAAGGTTTTACCTGCTTCAGCAGTCTCTCTCTCTCTCCTCTTTGGATTGGGGAAAAGAGTCCATCTGTGGTTTTGTAAGTTTCAGTGCAGTGGTGTGTATCACTTTAACTCTGATCTCTGCTGCATGAGATATTTTTTTTTTTTTTTTAAGTTGCTCATACTGTTTGTAGGCAAAAAGCATTAAAAAAAATTCACAGAAAAAATCTCCGGTCCTTTTTAACTTCAAAGACCACCTATCGTCCCACTTCGGACACCATATGTAGGCGGACGCTCACAGAGGTATGCAAGGGAGACTGGTCATGGTGAAATTAAATAAAGCTTTTATTGCGCCTGTTTCCTTAACATCAGGAAACCATCCAAACAAAGGGGTAAACAAAGCTTCTGTTCACTTGGGAATATTTCTAGTGAAATACTATGCATCCACAACTCCCTTTAGATAAGCATGTCTCCCAGCCCCAAACATATAGCATGAAATGAACAGATATAAAAAGTCTTATAAATGAAAGTCATCTGTTTGTAGTGGTTTGGAGGGAAAATCTTCTCTGTCCCTTGTTGCTCCCTTTTTCTCAGGGTTTGTCAGCATTCAGGTTTAGATGTTTCTCCTGTGTCTTGAAAGCAGCTCTGCTGTTTCTTCTGGCAGGGCTCAAGACTGTTTGTCTCCAAGTTCAGCTCAGGTGTGAGCTAAGGAGTCTCACTTCCTGTCTCAAAAGACAGGCTTTTCTAAGCAATCTAATCAGGCAGGTGGTGTTTGTTAATTGACTACCAGCAGTTAACCACCACACTGCTGGATTAGAGGCACATTACCTGAACAGGGATAACTCCCCTGTTACACTACCCATGTGGGAATTCTTCAGGGCAGGTACTTTCATGCTGTATCTGGGACAACATTAAGAAAATAAGTAGATTTTATTTTTTCCCCCTCATATTTATGATATCGTATCTTGGTCACGTGATATGCAATCTGCCCAATACCAATAAAAAGCTCAACTTGTGCTGAAATTAAACCCAGTATACTGTATAGTTTATGGGTACATATGAAACTGATCACAGGATTTTCTGGTAGCCACAGGATGCGGTAGTACAGAGCACAGCGAACGACAGGACTCCACAGGACAGCAGTGATGAAGATTAAAAAGTTTTCTTTATTAGCACATCATGGTGGAGACAGGTGCAGACAGGTATGGGTGCAAGATCTCCTCTTACGCGTAAGAGGAGGAGATCTTGCACCCATACCTGTCTGCACCTGTCTGCACCATGATGTGCTAATAAAGAAAACTTTTTAATCTTCATCACTGCTGTCCTGTGGAGTCCTGTCGTTCGCTGTGCTCTGTACTACCGCATCCTGTGGCTACCAGAATATCTACTTTACCCAGCAGAAGCACGCATATTCAGAAGGAAAACGGGCATGGTTCACGTGAGTCTTTAGCATTATTGCATTACTGGGAGGTACTATACAGGTGACTTTAGGCGGTCTGAGACTGTGTCCTTATTGGGAGTGAAGTGGTAGGGTTTATATATCTCTGCTTACAACACTCACCAGGGCTATATATATACAGTCTCTTTTATACGCCCACCTGCATACCCCAGCACTCACTTGTATATAACCTACCGTTGATTAACGCTCTTCAATCAAGATTGTTTATATATTGCCATCAAACCTGGTCATTTGTAGCACTATACTAGAACATTGTTCTTTTACCCTACATGATCACAGGATTTACACTTAAATGTATACCACCCACGCAGGTTGCAAACACCCTTGGCACTAAAGGGGTTAAATAATAGTGGATTTCCAGATTAGCTCGTCTGGTTTCCCCCGAACACCGTTGCTACCGTACAATGTGTTTTTGTACTTTCGCCCTGCACTTTGCAACAGGAGCGGGCATTAATAATTATAATACTGTAATACTAATAATAACAATAATTGTAATAATGATGCATTTTTTTAGATAGCACTATGTTACGCCGGTGCTGCCCGCAGATCAGACCCGTCCCCTGAGCTGAAGGGGGAAGTGGTAATACACGCACCCGCAGCAAAGGGAGCGTGTCCGGAGTGTGGTATGAAGAGTTGCCAGGCCAGGTATAGTAAGGTAGACAATACTTGCCGGTACCGGTTGTAGAGATAGAGTGATGAATGCCTTGCCGAGGTCAGGGAGTGGAGAGTGGAGAGAGGTCGTAGTCCAAGCCGTGTTCAAGGGGTTACCAGAGTGAGCGTTGTCCAAGGGATGCCGAGATCGAGAGCCAGAGGGGGTAGTCGTACAAGCCGCGTCAGAACCTGTGAAAACACTGAGAGAATCCAGAAGTACTTCCATACAGAGACTATGTCGAGCGACGAGTGATGGGAAGCACAGGCATAATAAAGCTGGGCAGGCCAATGGGAAAAGGGGGCAGGCCTGGAGGACTGCAAGGAGTCTTCCCTGATAGGAGGGAGGTGTTACAGCCCAGCTGAGTGTAATCATTGCTTTGCATTGAACTGTGTGATGCTTGGGGGCGACGCCTCACTGCAGGAGCAGTGGTTAAAAGTGCTCTGTTAGGCGTGTGCTCTGTAAGCTGGGAATGCATGCACATAACGTCTGGAGCTGGCGTGCGTGTAGGTGTGCGTGCAGGAGGGCGTGGGCGCGCCCGGCGCTGAGCACAGGAATCGCCGAGGGGAGTGATCCCGCGACGGCGGTAGGGGCGAGGAGCAGTGGAGGCCGGTAAGGCAGGATTGTTTTGTGTGTCCAGGGGCTCCCTGCGGAGAGGGAGTGCTCTGTGTGGGAAGCGAGGAGAACGCCGATTCCTGACACACTACAGTTTTCACAATTCTGTACATTTTCAGGTGTGCTGTACCTGCCAACTGTACAATTTTAGGTGTCTGAGAAAGCCACATAGTGACTTGAAGGCTACAAACCGATTTACTTGGGATTTCGACTGGGTTCACTTGCTTTGAAAGCACTGAAGTTATCACTAGCCTTTAGTATGATTCTTTGACGATAATCTTTTTGTCCATATTTAGTAAGCAATCTACTGTCATTAGACATCTTTCTGCTTTGGTAGACACCTTTCCTGCCTATTGACAAAATGACTTTATAGACACTCATAGATACAGTGCCTCATATTCAACAATTTTATGTAAACTTCCCCAAAATACAGCAGTTCCCAAGAGAGCACCCCTGTGGCACCTTAGAAGGTTACATCAAATAAAATACCCAGTGTGTATTCACAAAAAGAACATGTAGTATGTGGAGATTCACAATGTGGGTGAAATTGTAACACAAAGTTAGCACTTCACATTATTGTATTGCATGTCTTTATTTATATTGTCTTTATTTATATAGCGCCATTAATGTACATAGCGCTTCACAGTAGTAATACACGTGGTAATCAAATAAATAACAGATAATATAAATAACAGATCATGGGAATAATTGCTTAAGACATAAAAGTAACATTAAGGAAGAGGAGTCCCTGCTCCGAGGAGCTTACAGTCTAATTATGCATTTTACATGCGAGTTGTTCAGGTACCTACTATTTGTGACTGTTTCTGCTTTGGATTTTCTGTTACTCGTAAATGTTCCTGTTATATTACTTCTTTTAGGAGGGGGTCGGTGTAACTGAACCGAATATTAATGGCAGCCCTGGGGAGAGTTATGCAAATGCAGTCGTGAGCTTTTAGTGTTGCGCTGGTAATCAGTCTTAGCAAAATGTTTTCCCTTGGTGAACATTTCCATTATTGGTGTAATGCATACAGCTGTTATCAGTCTGTAGACAACAATAGGTTGTTTCATGTTACAGCATAATTCTCATTTTGCCATCCGCACTCTTAACCTCTTCTTACCAGCTTCTTACCATCTTACTTTATTTTGCAAGGATGTGGGCACAATCTGTACGTTTAGTGCTATATACCAAAATGCCACGGCAAATGCCATAGACAAAATACCAACACACACATAGTTTACAAGAAAAGTAATTATCTTTACTGTTTATAACCTTGATTAACATCTATTACCCCGAGGGATTACCTCTTGGGACTGAAACATTGATCTGTGTGGTGATATAATAATACTTATTATACCGAAATATAAAACACAGATTACTTTATTTGTAAAATGTATGTGTGCTGGTATTTTGTCAAATAAAAATACACAATATTAGAAAACTACAAAGCCACAGTGTTATATAGTTAATTCTACTAGGAAAGTAACCGCAAATATACAGAATCTAGGCTCAATCAGCACTACTACTATGGTATATATATATATATATATATATATATAGATAGACAAAAAGAGTGGTGCACGCAGGAATAAGGGTCTTGCTAAACCTTGGAGAGACACAAAAATAAGAGTACCTGCAGCACTCATTAACAGCTATGACACTAATAGTGGTCAAACTGTTACGATTGTGCTCGCCACAAACCGGGACCGGACCGTGGGGCTGAGGTGGGGTTATATAATCACCGACCTTAGTCCACGCAGACTGATCCGGAGTGCGCAGTTCGTAGTCGTACATAGCAGGGTCAGGATTGGAGAAGGCAGCATCGTCGTTATTGAAGCAGGAGTTCGGCAACAGGTAGTCAGAAGTTCCCCACTTCAGCTTAGGAGCGTGAGCGGCCTCTGCGCGAGGAGCGGGCTCGGCCCATGACGCCGGTCTCAGCAGGGGGAGACAGCAGGCTGGCCGAAGTACACCGTGGGGCAGCGTTGGGGAAAACCAACGCTTCAGCACAGAAGTCCAAAGCAGGCCTCTGCGTGGAGAATAGCAGCAGGCTTCAGGAAACGAAGGGTAACCTCTTCCAGGGGAGAATGCAGCAGGTACCAGGAATCTGTGCTGGCTAAACAACGCTTCAGCACAGGAGTCAGGAACAGGCCCTGCGTGGAGAGTAGCAGCCGGCCTCAGGATAATCAGGAAACACAGGCCTCTACGTGGAGAGTAGTAGCAGGCCTCAGGATACTAAGGAAACACCGGCCTCTACGTAGAGAGTAGTAGCAGGCCTCAGGATACTCAGGAACAGGCCTCTGCGTGGAACTAGCAGCAGGCCTCTGGATACTCAGGAACTAGAGATGAGAACTAGAGAGGTTAGTACACAAGGAGACAATACAGGCAGCTTGTGGCAGAGACAGTAACGTCCAGAGAAGGATTATGCTCGGCCCTGATTCAGAGCCAAAGCCCAACATATAAAGGGCGAAAATCCAATCACAGGGGGAGGGTGTGTGAGCATTCATCCAATGATGGAGCACAGGGCAAAAGCTACAATGAGAGGCAGCCCATGTGCCATTGATTGCCAGAGGAAGCTTTTGCAACTGCAGAGGTCTGCAAGGCTATAATCAAAGCCAGGAGCAGATTCCTTACACAAACGCAAAGCAATTTAATGCAAAGAGAGCAAACAAATCTCATAAACAGCATATTACACAGGGCGCTATCAAGATGCACTCCTCTTGCATGCTGGATGGTGGGGTGATGAGTTGCAGAGCAGCGTTGGATATTTTCTACATCACCTTACTACAAACAAACTATTCACGGGTTACATTGTTGCTACGGGGCTCCTTTTTTTCTCCTGAAGGGAAGTATCACTCTTATGTGGGAACAGCCCAGAAGGGCTAAGTGCCCGAGACATAGCCGCCCCCCCCCCATGATTTTTTGGGGATTGTGTTTTCCTTTTTCTTTTTTGTGTTGCCTTTTTGGCAGTGTGTTGTTTGTCTTCCTTGTTCCCCTTCCTCCTGGGTTTACCCCTCTCTGGGGAGTATTTGTCTAGATAGCTGCATCTTGATAGCGCCCTGTGTAATATGCTATTTTTGAGATTTGTTTGCTCTCTTTGCATTAAATTGCTGTGTGTTTGACCACTATTAGTGTCATAGCTGTTTATGAATGCTGCAGGTACGCTTATTTGTGACCTCTAATATACAATCATAAACAAAGCAGCCCCATTGCACATCTAATATGGTAAATTATTTCGTTAATTTATGTATTTTACAATATTTGTTCTGACATTTCAATATGTTGAGATTTCTCTACAAGTCTACAAAACCCTTTTTCTTTTTTTGGGTTCATTCACCTTTTCTGACTATTTTTGTTACAGTTTTGGTGTTTGCAATAGTTTTAGATGTAATTAAGCTTTTCATACGTATAAGCTCCTTGCTACTACAGGGAGAACTTGACCAGGGCTTTTTAAAAATAAATAAAAATCTAACCCCAAAAATGAACCGCAGGCCACCGTTAATATACTGTTTGTACAATGTGTTTGTTACACAATAAAGAGTTGATCTGAGAATCTCCAAATATTTCTATTGTTGTTGCATCTGGTATGATAATAAAAAATATATTTTTTTTCAGCTTGTATAGGATGACATGGCAAGTGGATTTGGCTATGAAAATATGTTGACATCACTTCAATATTTATTTCTCATTATAACTTCTGTTTTGCCTTGGCTTTTATCATTGAGAGAGTGACCACTATCTGACCATAATGTTCCAATCCTGTGACTCATCTATTAATTACATTACAAACACACTTTGGGACATAAGAACAGTGAACAAATTAGTGTGTAATATGATAACATCGTGTAACTTTCTGCCTTATCTTCTACAGAAATCCAAGTGCCCTCTATGCAACCAAATTAGTCATTTCTTTCATGTAAGCTCTGTATTATCCGACAGCTTCATAATGCCTCACCAATTAACCCTGTCAAATAGAAATCAAGAGGCGTTTATGTAGGAATACAGTGATATTTTCATTGAAACTACATGAAACATAAGAGAGCACATTCAGAAAAACAACAAGATACCATTTACCTCAAAACATAAACAGAATACACTGTAACAGTCTTCAAGGTACCAATCCTAGGTACTCAAGGTCCTTAATGCTCAGCATTATAGTTTTCAGCTTGCAGCCATTGCATTAAAAGTGCAGTTCATCCTACTTTTTGCCCCTGTTTATTTTTACATGTATAGGAGGCAGGGGGACTCCAGCGCTGAACCGCATCAATTGCACCTCCGGGGACCGCTTGGTAAATGAGATACTTCCAAGGGAAGGTGCCATTTGTACTATTCCCCTCTTTGGGAAACAAAATGAAGGTTTAAATCTCTGGCGTCACACTGTCCAACAGGAAGCTGCAATGTCATCCGTCGCGGCTTCCTATTGGCTCGTGTTTTTTTTTTTTTTTTAATCCGTATAAAGTTTTCCTGTGGAGAAAGATGGATTTTATTTGTAGTGACACATTGCAAAGTTTTTTTTTCCATATAGGTAGATGTCATTTGTACATGAGCTTCGTGATCTTTGAAGTCTCTTATTTATATGACCCAAAGAGCAAAGCTTAGGTAAAATACATATTTACATGTATTAGTGTAGAAACAATCACAGAATGTATTCGTATCAAAGATTCTTGTAGTAGGTCAAAGTATCACAGTTACATGTATTAGAATCAGATAGGTCACATGAATGCCTTTTGCTATGCCGCTGTTAACAATACACCAACCAAAGGGTTAACAGGCATTTAAAAATACCTATTTCTCTATGTTTAGGTGAGGTCAGTCAAATCTGGCCAGTACTAATGGGCCCAGGGACACCACAGATCTGTGGGTCAACCTGGTTTTGTAATTAATGTTCCAATAAAACAATATTGTCCAAGATAGGCGCACTCACTGTACTTGAAATAGGTTTCACATGTGCTCAGCAACAACAGTCCAGTGGAGTCACACAGGCCGACCTATAACTCAAAACCAAAAAGTAGTGTGTGGGTGGTAGGAGTGATAGACTCGGGTGGTCCTCAAAATACAAGAAAGATTTAATGAACAAGGATCAGCGGTTCAGTTTAGAAAAGACGAAGGTTCTGGTGTGAACCGAAACGTTGATCCTTGTTCATTAAATCTTTCTTGTATTTTGAAGACCACCGAAGTGCCACTGCTTTTTGTTTTCCAATAAAACAATATGTCTTAATTAATAGTGACTGGTGCCCCAGTACCAACCGAGCTTAACTGAAAAGGGTACTGGGTAAATTCCTGAGATTGAAATATGGTTAGCCAATTGGGGGGCGGGGGGGAGGGGGGGGTGTTGCAGGGGAATAGTTATAGGGTATTTTATATTTCCCTATATTTTTTATATTTGAATATTTCTTCAAGAGGAGTGTTATTCCATGACACTTGGATTCTTTTACGTCAAACTCACGACCTCTGTAGGAGTCTGATAGGTGTTAATGTATTTTACTTTTTCTGTTTTTGTCATTGTATTGTATGATGTGTCGGCATTTATATATTGTATGTCTTTGAAACATTCTTCTTTTCAGTAAACAAGCACTGTACCACTTTTTGTATATTAAATCTAACATTTCATATTGTCTTTGGGCTCTGATTATACCTACTAGTACCTTTTGTGCAGAGATTAACCTAATTTTCGGACACTTTTAGCTACATTGGGTTTCTGTGTTAATGACATCTTTTTGTAGTAAACAGGAGAGCAAGAACTCATAGAGGTAAGTCCTTAAACTATGCTTGGTGGTGGCAGCGTGTTGAGGTGTAGTGTGATGGTTTTTGGGAAGCTATTGCTCATTTTGAGGGCCCTATGGGGAGGTAAGTGAGTCAGCAGGATAGCTCCATGTATTAACCCTTTTCCCATACACAAGTCACGTGCTGACAAGTGTGCTGCACGTGACAATGTGTATTAGTGACTTATCCGAACAACTTCCTGCGTATATTTAAATATTGTAGTTCTGTCTTCTATCACCATATCAGGAAAGTGGTGTGTTCATGTGGTTAGAATGCTAGAATTGGAAACACAGCGTACTCACTAAACAGTGCTACGACAGGCGAGACACCCCATAGTCATGGGCGTCCGCAGAAATGTTTTCAGGGGGGGGCATAATTTTAACTAGACAGAGAGAGTGGGTGTGGGGGGGGGGGGGTGTGGGTGACGGGGTGGGTGACTGACACTTGGGTGGGTGACTGACTGACACTTGGGTGGGTGACTGACTGACTGTGGGTTGGTGTCTGTATTCATTCACAGACAGACAGACACAAACACACACACACCCTCCCTCTCAGACCCTCCCTCTCAGACTCTCCCTCTCAGACTCTCCCTCTCAGACTCTCCCTCTCAGACTCTCCCTCTCAGACTCTCCCTCTCAGACTCTCCCCCCCCCCCTCAGACACTCTCTCCTCCTCAGACTCTCCCTCTCAGACTCTCCCTCTCAGACTCTCTGACTCCACCACCCTCCCCCTCAGACACTCTCTCCCCCTCAGACTCTCCCTCTCAGACTCTCCCTCTCAGACTTCCCCCCCTCAGACACTCTCTCCCCCTCAGACACTCTCAGCCTCTCTCCCCCTCAGACTCTCTTCCCCTCAGACTCTTTCCCCTCAGACTCTCTCCCCCTCAGACTCTCAGACTCTCTCCCCCTCAGACTCTCTCCCCCTCAGACTCTCTCCCCCTCAGACTCTCTCCCCCTCAGACTCTCTCCCCCTCAGACTCTCTCCCCCTCAGACTCTCTCCCCCTCAGACTCTCTCCCCCTCAGACTCTCTCCCCCTCAGACTCTCTCCCCCTTAGACTCTCTCCCCCTTAGACTCTCTCCCCCTCAGACTCTCTCCCCCTCAGACTCTCTCAGACTTCCCCCCCTCAGACTCTCCCCCCCTCAGACTCTCTCCCCCTCAGACTCTCTCAGACTCCCCCCTCAGACTCCCTCCCCTTCAGAATCCCTCTCTCACTCTCAGACACACACACACACACACACACACACACACACACACACACACACACACACACACACACACACACACACACACACACACACACACACACACACACCTTGTCTGGTGCCACTCTAATGCAGACAGTCCCAAGGTGTAGCCCCATCTCTTTCTTACCCCCTCTCTTCTTCATTCACTCTCCCCCCTCACCCCTCTCTTCCTCACTTCCTCTATTACACCCCCTGTCTCCTCACTCTCCCCACTCCATCAATTATCCCCCTCTGACTCAAACCCACTCCCTGAATCCGCCCTCCTCACATTCATTCCCTCCCCCCCTGATCTCACACACACACACACACACACACACACACACACACACACACACACACACACACACACACACACACACACACACACACACACACACACACACACACACACACTCACTCACTCACACACACACACTCTCACACACACACACACACTCACACACACACACACACACACACACACACACACACTCAGACACACACACTCAGACACAAACTCAGACACTCGCAACAAGAGGGAATCGGAGCAGGGGGGGGGGGGGGAACGGAACGGAGGGGCCGGAGCAGGGGGGGAATCAGAACGGGGGGACCGGAGCAGGGGGGGATCGGAACGGAGGGGGGGACCTGAGCAGGGGGGAATCGGAATGGGAGGGGGGGAATCGGAACGGGAAGGGGGGACCGGAGCAGGGGGGGGGGAATCAGAGCAGGAGGACAAGGAGGAAGCGAGAGTGGCATGGAGCAGTAGTCACCTGACTTGCTCCATGCAGGAAAGGGCAGGCCTCGCTATGCAAGCTCAGATAGAGCTTGCGAGGGCCAAAAAAAAAAATCCTGGGAGCGTGCCAACACGCGCCAGCCAATCAGGAGACAAGGGAGGTTTTTTTTTTTTTTTTTTGCAGAGACGCGCGCGCTTCCTTGCACCTGTCACGCCAGTGCCCTCTGTCCCCCGCTGTTGGCGGCCGTGGATCCAGGGGGGGGCAAGCGCCCCCCCTTGCCCCCTCCTGCGGACGCCCATGCCCATAGTGCAACCGTTGCTGTAGTGTATTCTCTACCACATAGTGCTGTAAATCAGCTTTTGCAGAAAAGGGACAGGGCGACATGGTCATTGGAATATGTTTACCACATCTTGTTTGTCACTAAAGTCATTCTTTGTAAGGTTATCTTAATGTTTCCACACTTTACCCCCCCCCCCCCCCTGCCCCCATAGTGAACTTGTTTGTTTTCTATTGGGTTTTTTTTGCAGCTTTTCTCATCTTTTGCGCATCTTTGCAAGTGGGTGGTAAAAATAACGTTGTTTAGCTGTTAATGAGGCTTAACTGGACTGCCAGGAGTCCAAGCTCAGCATGCTGACCTTCACAGCAGGAAAACACGTTGTGGTTCTATTTAGGTTAAAATTAGTATCTAAATGTAAACCACTACTGTCCATGTATGCACACACATCTTCCTCGCATAAATATTTATAGTCTGAGAAAGACAGTCAGAAAGTGTCATCATTCTGATAAAAGCGTTTAGTGTGGAGCCTCCAGGGGGTAGCTTATGCAGAAGATTCAGTCTTTTTAATGACTTTAATGACAGTGGTACTTCGTTAATGAGTTCTATCTGATTCCTGTCTGTCCTGGCTTCATGTCTGTGTGTGTCTGTTCGGCCCCCTCTGGGCACGCCAGAAAAAAATAAAATAACTCATTAGCATTATCTGAAGGAAGCTGGGATTTAGTTATGCATGGAAACTAGCCCAACCACCCTCTATAGGATGGGAAACCAACCAGAACTGACATCAAAACCTGGTCCTCCTACACAACATCCATTGGGATCTGGAGACACTTTCCTGCAGCATCTCCCTCCCTCATTCCGCCCACTCACCAAAAGAGGACTATCACGTGATAAAATGTTAAGTTTCTCCCAAAGGATTAACTCCTTCGCATCTACATGTCTTTTCTTTTGACACATAGGCAATAGATATTGTACAAATTGTGATTCCTATGAGAGCACAAATAAAATGTATCTTGTGAGAGGAGATGTCTATGTTGGGCCGTGTAGGGTTAATGAACAGTTGGGAAATGGGTTTGTTAAATGTTGCTAAGACTTAAGACACCGTAGATTCAATTGCATTATTAAAAATGGTCCTACATCTTTTAAAAATGATCTCAAGAGAGAATCTCCTTCCACTCCCCATAGGGTCCATATAATGCTTCAAATGCAGACAATGTAGTCAGCCAGCTGCAGGAAATCAGGTTAATTAACGTGTTCTGTACAGGTTTAGAATGTGCAAGTAAGGCAGGGATAGCGGATCGCCAGCTCCTTGCAGTCTCGCTGGCCTGAGCTCTCAGAGGCGCTAGGCTGCTGACCTCACAAAGTGATGCTATCCATGTCTAGCCATAAGAGTATTTTCCTGACACGGCAATAGAATAAAATATATTTAGGATCAGGTGTTGGTGCTGAGGTCCACTTCCTTGGTCCACTTCCACTTCCTTGGTTAACAACATGGCATCTTGTGCAGTTTATCAAAACAAAACTCACATTTTTCATAATATTCAACAGTAATAGTTCTACATCACATTTGTTTCATTTCATCACAAATCTGTGGGATACAAACTAAAGTAAAGTATCATAGTCTGCAAATAAAGTATTTATCTGTGGGGCAAATACATGTATCTGTTTACTATTTAATGTGAGCTATCACATGGTGATTAAACACCTAAAGTGTTAGTGTGTGTTTTGTCATTTTGTGTGTGTTTATATTTCGACAAGTGCTATGATTTACAATCTACTGTTTTATTTAATTGCTGCATTATATTTAAGTGGTTGATTGTAGTCTTGACGATGAACCCGAATGGACAAAGTTACTAGAAGGCTGCAAAATCAGTTTTGAGGTACAATATGTCACCTTTGGAGGCTGCACAGTTTGTAATCACATAGTTTTAAGACTCATTGACTTGGCTGTTCTTTTGAACACACTGCTGACAAACAACCTCATCTGAACGATGCGATACAGACAATAACAACCTAATACAAATCATGGCACTTTGGTTGTAGCGATAAAGATTATATCCGACCATATACCAAAGTATAATTAAACGTACGCATATATCTATTTGGAAGAAGAAAAAATCCAAAACAAGTATGTTTATGAAGTAGAAAACAAGCATATTTCAACGATAATTATTATGTACTGTACCTTTCAAATGCTGATCATGTTTAACTTGCATTGTATGAACTGATGACTACATGAAATGTATAATTGAATGTAATTGAATTTTTGTATGAAGTGCAATACTTGCCTCTGTTTAGTAAATCTGACCATAATATAAACCAATGGTTAATATAAATAAATGGCGCCTGGACTAATCTCCACTCTCCACGCAACCACTCTCCACAATCCCCCAACATCAACACCCCCAAACCTTAATGGAACCAGCTGTACGGATGGACCATACTCCACCCTGAGGCATACTTGGTCCCACAATGAGCAGCCACTCTTTCAACATTGCCCCTTATGAGCTCTAGATTGTAAGCTCTCAGGCGCAGGGCACTCATTACCTTCTGTATCTATTTGTCCTTATGTATATGTCATTCTGTTTATGTAATTAATATCACTCGATGCCCCCCACTGTTCCACGGGGCAGAATATTTTGGCGCTTTACAAATAAACTATAATTATATTGATAATGGCTGATTAACTTATTTTTATATGAAATGTCAAACCACACAGTCTTGATACCATCACAAACAAGTCAAGATATTTTGTTTAAACTGGTGGGTAAAAAAGTTAGTCCTTTTAAAAGAGCCGTGCAACTTTGAAATAAATAGAGTTAAGTATTTTATTACAATTTCCAATTTGGAATAAAAAGGGCCAAAATAGATTTACGATCTACTAGAGGAGGACAAACAATCTGTTATATTTATCTTAAAAATGGATCGCATAATTTAACTTACCAATTACCGGTGTGGGACATTTAGTTGTGACCGATTTGCTGTGACCAAATCTCCACCAGCGTTTAGCCACCATTTACCTTGCTGCTGGTACATAACTCCATCCGCTGATTATCCGCCAAGCAAGGTAATCCCCTAACCTTACTGTACCTCTTACGCTAAAAAACCCTAATTCCCTACCCTATAAACTTAACTCTTTACACTTAACCCCTTACCCCATACCCTAAATACCTTCTTAACCCCTTACCCTAATCCCCTATGCTAAAACCTAACCCCTTAACCTAAAACCCCAATCCTTAACCTCCTAACCGCTAAAACCCCTCAAATGAATTTACGTTACTGGTGACGCAGTCGGCAGCTGAGTGTCCAGCAGTGGAGCAGCTGGGGTGTAGGGACCCGTGGCGGCCAAACAGGCAGGACCAAATGTCCCATTCCTACCAAATACTCACCTGTTTATGTTCCCATAAGAGAGACAGTATGTAAACAACCCCATAAAAAAAAATATCCCTAATACAAACCGCAATTGGCTTCTCTACCAAGTGTAGGGTGGGTTTCTATGTGGCCCCCTGATCTCACCAAAAAAAAAACACTAGAATTAGTGAATGTTTTGACTCGAAGAAGAGGTTTTCATGACATACCGATCTGGGAAACAATAAAGAATTGAGACAGAACTTTAGGATACTTGTGCTCAGTTTTGTTTCAAAATACCCATAGGAAACTGTTAAATGCAACATATGTTCCTCCCTGGCAGAGTGCATGTGTAATGGGGGAGGAAAAAGGCTTCTGCCCAAAGTGTAAATACTGTAAGGCAGATTTATTACACTGCTTCTGGACACGTAGGAAAATAGTAACATTTTGGGAAAAGCTCGATATCTAAACATTACAACAAATTATAGAGCTTTGTTATTTGGGAACTTTGAAGATTGGAAGAAAGTCCTTGACTGTATCAGTTCCATCGATAGTAATATTAAGGCTGGCAAAAACCCGAACACTTAAGGCTCTATTATACCAGCGCACTGCAATGCGCGTGCATCTGTGATGTCACATTAGCGTCGTCCCAGAGCGACATGTGCACAAGCACATTCTTCTGCGCGCGCGACAGCAGGGGAGACAAGGCTGAAATCTGTTCTTTGATTGGATGGCTGTGTCATGTGACGCGGCCGTCGCAACCAGAAAACACATTTGGAAAATGCTTCAACTGTCGCCCGCACTGCAGTAGCAAGCGGCGCGACATTCGCGGTAGGTATAAGCGCTTTGCGGGGATACATACTATTTGTGTTGGCGCTGAGCGGCGGTGCTCCGGGCGACGCAGGACATACTTGAAAACGAGCGGTAACTCTCAATGTATTACTTTCTGGTAAAATATTTTATAAATAAATAAATAAAATTATCAGAGAGCTGAAGTTAGATCTTCTATCATTCAGAATGACAGGAAGGTGGCCTTAACCAACCTGGAAATGGGTTAGAAGCAATTGCGCCCTAACAAAGAGGATTTAGAATGAAAGTTTTTGAATTACAGAATAGGTTCTACTAAAAAGTTAAGGAAATACAAATTAAGGAAAACCTGATCCAACATGTTGTTCCTATACATCATTGTATGTTCTTCAGTGCTTGACAGCAAAAGAGGAAAATGGAAGAAAGTTGAGAAGTTAATCACTTTCTAATTGTATTTTTTTTCATTTATTTTTATAATCAGCAAGCTCTCTGTTTTGTTTGGAATGCTATTTATGCGATAATAGGTATTGTACCTATATTTTCTATAGTAAGTCGTCTTTCATTATCAATATATATCTATGTATTTTATCTTATGCATTTTCCTTTTTCTTAAAGAAAGGTATTTTCATTTCACAAAGATACGGTATATACCGAAGGAAAAAAAAAAAAGAATAAGTAGTTTGTGTGATCCAGAGATAAACATGTTAAAAAATCGGATTCTAAAAGCTAAAGCCTCAATACGTGATTTACTAAAACCTTGATTACCACTAGCTATTGTTATCAGCCTGAATGCTCATTAACGATCACTAATGTTTGCCGTTGGATTCACTAGTGTTCTTCAACTGATTTTACGAAGGACCTAATTACAAAAAATATGACAAATAGAATGGCCAGAAATGTACCACAACCTAATATTTGATATATTTCTATAAAGACTTACATGAACGTTTTGTAAGCATTTATACCATACATTTTTATCAGTTCAACTTTATAGTCAGTTTCACTGGGAAAACTGCACTTGGCTGCCTCAGCTACTGTAATGAAATTAGCAGGGGCACGCATTCCAAAGACAAGTTCAAGGTCCTTTGGGGGTTGGATTGGTCCATGCAAGTTGAAGAGCCCTGTCCTGTGGTGTCTCTCATTGGGGCAAGCAGTTATGATGTGAACATGACCCTACTGTATGTGAACAGATAATGACCAATGAATTTATGAACACAGGTATAGATATTGGTTTCAGGTTGTTGTAGTTCAGATGTCGACTGTTCAATGTTCTTTATATCAAGTGGATAAGAAGCTGTCACTGCTTCTTTACACCAACTTTACATGCCGCGGTTAGTCCCAACCTTTACTGATAAACTTTATGAACCCTGGTTCCTCCCTGACAGTCACATTTGTTTCCAACTGCTGATTTCTGAAGAAAAGAGAGAAAAAAAAAATACACTACATCTCGCTTATCTGGCATATTTGTGAAATTGGTGTGTCTGTAAGAGAGTTTTCCTCCTCTTCGCATTGCTTCTGATGATAAAGTATTGCCTGTAATATCTATTACCCTGAGGATTTAACCACAATTTGTTTTCCAGAGGTCTCTCTCCCCATAGCAGATAATCTCAGACAGTTGGTTTCTTTCATCTTTTCATACTGTTTACTTAATGAGGGGAATTCAATTGATATTCTGTTCTGCTGTTTACTTCCAGGGAAGCTATACAGATGAATATTTGTGTTTATTTGTATGGAGATTTTGCTGTGTTCTATAATCAACATTTTATTTTGCTCAATCACTTTATTTTGGTCTCTTGAAAACAGTTTGATAAAGCTATAGTTCTATATTTGTAGACCACAGAATACAATGCAAGGAACCTGAATATATTTAAATTAAATTCTATAAACCGAAAAATAAGGTTTAATTTTCTCCTGTCCAAACATCTATCGTTTCTACAGCTTTGTGAAGTGTATCTACCGTATGAAATGTAAATTGTAATATTTTAAACTTCATTCTTGTAAAACCAGTAAATATGCAGAGGAATAATTTGCAGGTTTTCAGATGGAAATGATACATACATTAGTGGATTGTAATTTGGGAGAGTAATGACATTTTCCCAATCTTTATTATTTTTTCCACCTGCATCTATATTTCCTAGCAAGGATAGTAAAAGATTAAAATATTGTGAACATCTAAATACCTTCCAATTGTACCTATTTAGCGGGTACAGGACCTGTTTTTTTGAAGTGAAACTTCCTTAGTGGCACCTCATTCAAACTGGGGCAAAAAAGAATTGTGGAGACAGAAATGAAACGGATGTGACGTCAGTGCTGGCAGTTGAGGCCGGGCTGTGTTCTGGCTCAGCCCGACCCCAACACTGACATCACACCCGCTCCACAAATCGGATGCGGCGGCGGCGGCGATAGCCGCCGGCGCCGCTCCTAATGGCCACCGCACCCCCCACACAGCCGCTGACATGCGGCGGCGGCGGCGATAGCCGCCGGCGCCGCTCATAACGGCCGCCGTTCCCCGCCAGCTGCCTACTGCCGTGTCGCGCATGCGCGATGGCGCCAGTGACTCCAATCACCACGGGAGTGGGGAGGAGGTGGCGCGCAGCCGCTATCTGCCCCTGGCGGGTGCTAACTGGCGCCGTTACGCTGCCCGCTGCCATGGGCTGTGAGAGGAGGAGCCTCTTGCTTCCCCGAGTCCCGCTGCTCTCCCGCACGGCTGCTGACATGCGGCAGCGCTAGCCCCTGGCGCCGCTCCCCCGCACCCGCTCAAAATGTACTCGCCACAGCTCCTGACGAGTGCCGCTCCCCCCACCCACTGTGCCGCTCCTGACGAGTGCCGCTCAAAATGTAATCGCCGCCGCCACTCCGTGCTCCCCCACACCGGACGCTTACTCTGCATCTGATCTCAGACGCATAGGTTGTGGGCTATTTGCCCAAATTAAAGATGGCTGCCCTGCAGCAATTGCTGTGGACTGCATGCGCCGCAGATCTGTTGAGAGGACAAGGCGGAGACGCGTCTCTTCGGTCTCCAAGGTAACGTTTTAGTGGGCCGGGCGAGAAGGCGAGCTGCAGACCCCCACACAAGCTGACTGACCCCCCCAGACCCCCACACACACTGACTGACCCCCCCAGACCCCCACACACACTGACTGACCCCCCCAGAGACCCACACACACTGACTGACCCCCCCAGACCCCCAAACACACTGACTGACCACCCCAGACCCCCACACACACTGACTGACCCCCCAGAGACCCACACACACTGACTGAACCCCCCAGACCCCCACACACACTGACTGACCCCCCCAGACCCCCACACACACTGACTGACCCCCCCAGACCCCCACACACACTGACTGACCCCCCCAGACCCCCACACACACTGACTGAACCCCCCAGACCCCCACACACACTGACTGAACCCCCCAGACCCCCACACACACTGACTGAACCCCCCAGACCCCCACACACACTGACAGACCCCCACACACACTGCCTGACCCCCCAAGACCCCCACACACTGCCTGACCCCCCCAGACCCCCACACACACTGACCCCCCCAGTCCCCCACACACACTCACAGTCACACACACTCAGTCACACTCACACGCACATGCACACTCAGTCACACGCACACTCAGTCACACACAGTCAGACGCACACTCAGTCACACTCGCAGTCAGACGCACACGCATAGTCACACGCACACGCATAGTCACACGCACACGCATAGTCACACGCACACGCATAGTCACACGCTCAGTCACACGCACACTCTCAGTCACACGCACACTCTCAGTCACACGCACACTCTCAGTCACACGCACACTCTCAGTCACACGCACACTCTCAGTCACACGCACACTCTCAGTCACACGCACACTCTCAGTCACACGCACACTCTCAGTCACACGCACACTCTCAGTCACACGCACACTCTCAGTCACACGCACACTCTCAGTCACACGCACACTCTCAGTCACACGCACACTCTCAGTCACACGCACACTCTCAGTCACACACACACTCTCAGTCACACACACTCTCAGTCACACACACACTCTGTCACACACACACTCTGTCACACACACACACTCTGTCACACACACACTCTGTCACACACACACTCTCAGTCACACGCACACTGTCACACGCGGAATTCACACTGCCTGACCCCCCCCAGACATCACACACACTGACCCCCCCAGACCCCCACACACAGTCACACGCACACTCAGTCACACACACTCAGTCACACTCACACTCAGTCACACTCAGTCACACGCACACTCAGTCACACAGTCAGACGCACACTCAGTCACACTCACAGTCAGACGCACAGTCAAACGCACACGCTCAGTCACACGCACACTCTCAGTCACACGCACACTCTCAGTCACACGCACACTCTGTCACACGCACACTCTCAGTCACACGCACACTCTCAGTCACACGCACACTCTCAGTCACACGCACACTCTCAGTCACACGCACACTCTCAGTCACACGCACACTCTCAGTCACACGCACACTCTCAGTCACACGCACACTCTCAGTCACACGCGGAATTCACACTTAGTGCAAATAGCTAATACAGGGGATGTGTGCCGAGCACGCGCATTCTAAGTCAAATTTATTTGCGTTTTGTCATTGACATTGTATTTTGATTTTTAATTAAAACATCACCAACACCAACACAAATACAATTTCTGTGACAAAAGTCAAAGAAGTTTCACTTACTATGCGCGTGCACAGCACACACAGCTTTTTTTAATGTCCTGTACCTATTACATTCAGCTGTACCCATTGCTACTATATCTACCGGTGGCTGAAGTTTCAGCTAATTAAAGCAACGGAGATTGATGACCTATCTGGGAATGATCAATTGGTTTGGGGAGATTTATTACCACTTCTATTTTGGGTGTATATATAAGTATGTACAAATAGATCCATAAATACACACAATATCTTTGCATATAGTAAATTGTATGTGTTGCTTTACTTTCTTCAGTGGGATCACTTGCATGGAAGCTCCTCTATCTCTCCCTATCTCCATCTCTGTGCATATTGTAGAACATAAAGTGTACCTATTTTTATGTGCCTATATCTATATACACATATACTGTATCTATATACACATATACATGGTATATTAAATTGTTTCTATGCATCTATTGCACGTTTTTCCATGAGACAGTGCTAGCCTTTGTAGCTGTTTCCCCCTCTTACCTCCAGTGCCGGGGAGAGGGACGACTGCAGTGTATGGGAGCGGCAGAGCTCTGCAGCGTACCCGGCAAGTAGGGGGCCGCCACCTTGTAGTTCGTGCATGCGCAGTTGCAGCCGTGCGCATGCGCAGAGAGGAGAGTAGTTGCGGCGGCCATTTTAGGTTCGCACATGCGCATTGGAGTCTTTGTGCATGTGCAGTCCCCAGAGTTACGGCGGCCATCTTAGGAGAGGCTCTGCAAGGGACTACATGTCTCAGGAGCAAGAGGGACATGCAGGTAGAATGTTGACACATGCAGTTGCTGGCAGTTACTGTCAGTTGGAAGAAGGGGAGAACCATTGAGGTAGTGTCCAAGGAGCACTGCTCCCCTGGACTAGGACTAGGTTTGTCCCTTAGATCCCAGCTAGGTCCTAAATCCCCTTTTAGATTATGGCTGCTATATGGAAGACCCGAGAGAGGGACGTTACCCTTTAGTCTTATAGTGTCAGGTGTAGCATCAGCAAAGAGACGCCATGTGGTGAGTTGTGGTCTGGGATCAGACCACAGGCAACTCTAGAGATTAAGGGACACCCTACAGCTGGAGCTCACTCAAGAGGCGGATGCCTATGCGGACCAGAAAGAGAGGATTCAACCGACGTCGTGGGATCAGACAGATCCTTTTTGCTCATTCAGCAGTGTCTGGGTACAGGAGTGCCAAGGGAGGTAAAGTGCACCAACGGTCCACAGGGGTAGCGCTACTCCCTACACTTGGGTGGGACTGACTCTCATTGGGAGAGGACACCAGGGGTATTTGTGCCAAGCTCCCTATGTACTTTGGGGGACACCCACCCGGTGTGGTTATTATTGTTATTGTGCTGTTAAATATATGTGTTAGTAAAGATAAGTAGTCATACCAGTGTGTGTAACAAAAATAAATTTGGACGTTTAGGCGCAAAGGACTAAAAATAGGAAGTTAAAGACACCTAGAATATCATGTAACACTCTTAAAATGTTCAGTGTGTATGAGTAGTACTTAGCTCAAACTATAGAGTGTCTTTCAGAGATGCGTAGATATCCTCAGCAAACTTCAGTAAGTGGTTCACTGTATTGAGAAAGGGAATACAAAGAACAGCATAGCATAATACTGTTTAATGATTAAAAGATAAATAGAAAACTTGCGATTGTCAACTCACAAACCTTTCCTTAAAAAATAGGCGGTTGAATTTTAGCTTTCCAGCTTAAGCATAAGGAGGAATCCTCAGTCCAGGCACTGCAGTCTCCACAGCTTGCTCCGTCATGGCTGCTCCGCTCCCCTCAATCCGGGTCCCACCTTCCGCTAGCAAATCACTGTCGGTTGCGTTCACACTCTTGCCTGTGCTCTGGTTGTCTTTGTTCACTCTGTTCCATGATCGTGCTCTGCTCCATAGCCCGATACCACTTTCGGGTATAAAGCGTGTCATGACATCACACTGCACAACTACGGCGGCTCCACTGTGACACCCTACTCTTTTCGCGAATGTTCTTCGCTTTGTCAGGGGATAGTGTCGCCAGTCTAGTGGGGCTTCTTAAGTACCCACTAGCTGGCAGGCAGCGATTTGCATAATTGATGTTGACATTAATAAGATGACATGGACAAGTGCATGTAACACATACAGAGTGTGCATCCCAAATCAGATCTGCCCTATAGTGTAAGGAGGCTTGCTGCACAAATCCATAAATGGACTGGGAAAGAGGATAATTGCTATAAAGAGTAATAAATAATAGTGCCCAGGGTCATCTGTGGGAGAGAGGAAACCCACAAATGGCCTAGAATGAGACTGGTAATTACAATTAGATTGACATGGTAGAGTAATTTGGTGACTCGAGCGGTAGCCAATGACATCACTGGATCGCATCACTGAAAGTGACCAACCAGTGATCAATGGGGCAAACCGCAGGCACAGTATGAGCTATCAGTGCTCACAGAGTGATAAGGCAAGTGCCCCAATACATACAAATCAGTCCTACGCGTTTCGTAGATCAAGTCTACTTCATCAAGGAACGGTCGAATCCCAGTAGGGCTTTTCTTCAGGTGAGCGGTGCATTAGCCATTTGCGTGCACAACCCCTCCGGCACTGGGCGATCACATGACTGCTCCTTGGGAGCGATCATGTGATCGCTGCCTCCCTGATGACGGAAAAGGTGCGCAGACCACAATCTCCCTTAGAAAAACTAGCAAATAGACTATGACGTAGCTACTGCATCAATGGGCCAATGGCATGCCAGACCTCATAACGTAGTAGCTACGTCAAACAGCAAAGGGTTAAAAAAAAATTTTTCCGTACATTCACAAGAATTTGTAAAACATGATGAGCAATAGATCTGCATTTGGGAATATATATAATCTGCAGTGTGTCAAAACTGGTGTAATACTAATGCAAAAAAACATTTTTAGATTTAACAAAGTACTATTGCTTTCAGTGTTATTCTTCTCTTTATTAAATGGGGGGTGGGCGGTTTGCACCACATTTGTGTCAAAACCACTCTAAGAAATTAAAAGTGAGTGTACAAACCCCATCATCATAATGTAACTTTACCCTTTGGCAGCAAAGTACAATGAAACAGGATTGAACTTTTGTGGCAAGTAAATTGCTACAGTAAGTGCTGATATCATTTGTATCCAGTGAAGAGCCCGTGATTGGCTTTAGTAATGGCTGTAAAGATAATGTTGTTCCTTCTTTGTTCTGCTTGTTTCCATGTCAAGTCTAAGATCTGGGAGAATTATTTTCAATACAGAGAAAATGGTGGAAAAAAATAAGATGCAAAAATATGTATCTCAGTATGTTTATTTAGTCACGCCTCTTATTCATTTATTTCCGTACTATATAATTACCCTTTACAGCAAAGCAATCCGTTCTACTTAGAAAAATAAAAGTCTCCGTTCCTTTTACCATTGCCAAGTCTTTTTACTGCTATTTTTTTTTTTTTTTTTAGCAAACCCGCTGTTTTTCAATTCTGTAGTTGAATATTGGAGATATCAGCTGCTTAAAATGTGCCTCTAATGGAGGTTAAAATAGCTGCTGCCGTTTGCACTCATTAACACAACAGACTAGAGATGTGCAAAACGTTTGCAGGAGTTTGTGAACCACATGAAATTTGCCTTATTTGCAAAAATGTGCTGACTCAGAGTTTGCAAACGATTCCGCAAGCATAAGGTCGACGGGCATTACAATTTAGCCTAATTTTGCTCAGTTCTCTAAAATGACTAGATTTGCTTAATGCTGAGACGATAAATAGGACACACACTTGCTTAAAGAAGCATATGAGTAGCACCGTGGCTAATACTATACACGATACATAAAGCTTGGCCCCCTGCAGACGCACTTACCAGAACTCCCTCCTACTGTCTCTATACTTTCTCCCTACCCACCAATTAGATTGTAAGCTCATCGGAGCAGGGACTCCTCTTCCGAAATGTTACTTTTATGACTGAAGCACTTATTCCCATGATCTGTTCTTTGTATTATTTGTTATTTATATGATTGTCACGTGTATTACTACTGTGAAGCGCTATGTATATTAATGGTGCTATATAAATAAAGACATACATACATACACGCTATGTGCTTGTGAATTGGGAGTGAGTCCAGGATAGGAGTGTTATATATAGAGTACATTTTGATTTGATCACATTCATTGAAATATATATATATATATATATATATATATATATATATATATATATATATATATATATATATATATATATATATATCTCAAATGGAAATATTACTGTATGCTCATTTGCATGTCTTAGACAGGTTTGCAGCCATGCCTTTTACCATTATCACCCAGCACACAGTGCTTCAACTGCAGCAAGGGATTCTGGGAAATGATATGCAAATGAGCCCACAGTGCCACCTTCAAAACCATATAACATGGTCCCCTATAAGCTTATGCTTGCTGCATTCCACAGCTTTGGAGCACAGCCTGGGTTAAGATGCATAGCTAGTAAACCCACCCACAGACGGCCGTTTCGACATTAATGGGTTTCATCAGTGTGGGGTTGGATATACTGACTTTGCAAAATGAAACATGGGATATGATGAGACCAATTAAGGTTGAAACAGGTGTCCGTGGGTGGGAGTTTCTCATTATATTACAGAATACAGATCAAGTACAATTGTTTTTAGTTTTTATTAAATTGGTTCCACATTAAGTTACAATGTATTGATTGGTTGGCTATGTGCTGAATGTGGTGCTTACTGACTCTGCTGCCACCAGTGCTATCCCACCCATGGCATATCACCACCACCAGTAGCACCACCACCATTTTACTTTTTTATTTTTTATTATTTTGTGGTGGACAAAACAAGCCAGCACTCGTATAGCTTCGCCAGCTACAAATTTAAAATTTTAGGCTGCGCTTATAGTGCCGGCTGTGGCTACGGATGACGTCACCTGTCTCCGTAGCCCTTGCGAAAGCTGTAATTTGAGTTTTGGAGACGTCTCTTGCTACAAGGGGAGTGACGTCAGGCAAGGGGGAAGGCAGAGGGGCGGAGACAAGAGCAAAGGAGAAGGCTGAAATGGAGAGGAGTTGTAATTTCTGTTTGTATGTTGAATTTACTTAACTTTAAAATAATAAATTCTCCTGTAATTTTAAGTAAAAGTAGTTAATATTGTGTGTTTCACTTGACAGACACACAAACACAATCACACACACATAATCACACATCCCCATCTCCCTGCACTCACACACATACACATCCCCCCTATCCCTGCATCAGACGCTATCCGATTGGTTTATAGCTTGTCACATGGTGAGACCATCGTTGTAAAAATAAAATTCTACTGACTACAAAGATTTAGGTCGCTCCGTCGCGCCTACTATAAGCGCATGCGACGGATTCAATGCATTTGTTTTGACGCAACGTCGCCAGCACTATAAGCGCAGCCTTAGTTGGCACAGTTTTTGTCTTTTTCCATGTATATCCTAAGTTTTTAATCTGTAACGTAAGGGTAGGAAGGAGGGCCAAGGACATACAACTCTATTTTAATTTCCCTCTGTGAAAAACGTATACATGTACAGTACAGATTAGGAGATACATTCAGTGAGCAGAGTCTAACTGGGACAGCTGAGCTGCTGTTGCTGAGCTGCCTAAGGCTGCGCTTATAGTCCCGGCGACAGCGATACAACGTCGCGTCAGAACAAATGTATTGAATCCATTGTGTGCTCTTTTAGTAGGAGTGGCGCGATGTAGCGACGGCTTGGTCGCAATCACTGGAAGTAAATTCAATTTGATTTTTTCAGTGACCGCAGCATGACGTCAGCATCACCGGCGCGTCGCCATCGCAAGGACTATAAGCGCGGCCTAAGGCTGCATTTATAGTAGGCTCGCGGCACGTGCGTCGAAAACAAAATTCAGCGCCGCTATGAGGCCGCCCATAGTGTGTGCGAGTGATGAAGAGTGACCGCGTGGCAGATTTTTGAAAAGACAAATTATTTTTGTCTTTTCACGCGACGGCTGCGTCACGTGAGCAGTTCAGCAAATGAGGGCGAACCAGCCTCATGACGTCATGGCCACGCCTCCGCCACGCCTCCCTGTCACTTCAGATAACAGTGCAGGGATCGCTCGAGCGACAGGTGCACACAACGCCATGTGCTCCGTCACACGCGCCTACTATAAACGCAGCCTAGGCTGCGAATGCTGCCTATGGCATATTACCACCACCATTCATCAATACTTACTAGTGTAAACCACCATCATCATTAATCATCATGAGCAGAGTGCCAGTAGTTAACATATCAATGGCATCATTTCATATTCCAGTGATGAAGTGGCTCTATGAGCACTTGAGCAGCACAAAGCTGTGAATGACTACATCATTGAGATAGAACTCCAAGCACATTGAGGGTCATACAAGTTGCTGCTCAATCAGAGACATCTGATGGGGAACTGTGGGCTAATGAGGCCATTTGAGGAGGCAACAACTCTGGCCTACAGTGACAATTCTGGCATAAGCCAAGTCATCCCATTTCTATTCCTACTACTACTGGACAGGACACTTGTTCGTATGCAGCTTGAATGTGAGGCTAATTATAATGAAATATGGGAGGCTAATTGATGCTGTGTTTAACTTACAATGCGACTGGTGTCAGTGGTGCTGGTAGTGGACGCGATGCTGGTGATAGTCGTAGTGGTGTGGGCCTCCCAGGACTGCCTAATTGTAACCTGGTCACAGAAATGGTCCACCTGCCTCCTAGTCCTCTCCTCCTTCGCTACCCTCCTCCTTTCCTCCATAGTAAAATAAATAAATAAATAAAATAAACACTATGAACTAATATAGACACTGAGAGAAAATAAAATAATTACATGTATAAAAATCTGTAAAATTAAATCAACACAACTACATTAACAATGAAGAAAACTAAAACCCTAAGTATGTCTGTATGTCTGTGTGTCTTTATTTATTTAGCGCCATTAATGTACATTGCGCTTCACAGTAGTAATACACACGACAATCATATAAATAGCAAATAATATAAATAACACATAATGGGAAGAAGTGCTTCAGACATAAAAGTAACATTTAGGAAAAGGAGTCCCTGTCCCAAAGAGCTTACAATCTAATTGGTAGGTAGGTAGAACGTTCAGAGACTGTAGGAGGGCATTCTGGTATGTCTGCAAAGGGCCAAACTTTATGCATCAGGTGTATAGTATTAGCCACTGAGCTACTCATATGCTTCAATAAGCAGGTGTGTTTTAAGGTGGATCTTAAAGGTGGATTGATAGGGTGCTAGTCGGGTATTGAGGGGAAGGGCATTCCAGATGTGTGGGGCAGTCAGAGAGGTAGGTTTAAGGTGGGAGAGGGCTTTAGATACAAAGTGGGTAGAGAGAAAACATCCTTGAGCTGAACACAAGAGTCAGGATGGTGCATAGTGAGAAATTAGGTTGAATGGATGTCCCAAAAGGTCCAAAACGGAGCACAGCAGTAGCAAGGAGTGGGGCCACAAACCAGAAAAAGGAGTTAAAAAATTGTTTATTCCATAACAAGTGAGGGGTACAGGGTAACTCTGACGCGTTTCGGGAATAAGTCCCTTTGTCAAAGAGTTTTTTAATCTTTGACAAAGGGACTTGTTCCCAAAACGCGTCAGAGTTACCCTGTACCCTTCACTTGTTATGGAATAAACTATTTTTTAACCCCTTTTTCTGGTTTGTGGCCCCACTCCTTGCTACTGCTGTGCTCCGTTTTGGACCTTTTGGGACATCCATTCAACCTACCTTGCTGACGTGAGGCACGCATCACCCAGGGACAAACTGCTGTATTGTGAGTACTTACCTGTTCACTCCATATGATCATGTTAGTTTTGCAGGCTGTTTTATGGGGAGGGTAGGCATGTCCATTATGGTATATATATAGGTCTGTCACCACCCCATAGACACCTATGCATTGTTTTTTCTGACTGGAGTTTAAACAAACAGGTTTCAAGAAAGTCTCACATAGCTCTGATTATAGCTCATTCCCAATGGGTGATTCACAAGTGAACATTATTACACTGATGTTATGGTGTAATTGAGCCCTGATTCTGGGACTGGTTCCCTCAAACCTTTAGTGAGAAATTAGGGCTGAGATGTAGGGAGGGGCAGAAGAGTATAAAGCTTTAGTGAGGAGGAGACTTGAGCGTGAGATGCGGTATTTGATAGGAAACCAGGAAAGTGATTTCAGCAGGGGAGACACTGAGACAGATATAGGAAAGAGTAGAGTGATTCTGGCCGCAGCGTTTAGGATAGATTGTAGGGGAGGCAGGAAGGCCGGACAGCAGGGGGTTACAGTAATCGAGACGGGAGAGAATGAGGGCCTGTGTCAGAGTTTTTGCAGTCGACCAACAGAGGAAAGGGCGTATCTTTGTAATATTGCGGAGGAAAAAGCGACAGGTTTTAGATACGTTTTGAATGTGAGAGAGGAGTCGAGTGTGACCCCTAGGCAGCGTGCTTGTGCTACTGGGTGTATGACAGAACTTCCAACAGTAATTTGGAAGGAGGTAGTGGAGGGTGTGGATGAAATACTAGTTAAGAGTAAACTAACTAATATCAAACTATAAATAAATATAACTAACTATGAATGAATAGTTCATATTAAATGAATGAACCTCACTATATAACTATAACTAAAACTAACTATAACTTCTAACAAGAAACATCGAACTAAAAACTAAAATCAACTACAAAACATTTAAAACATTTTTTTTATATTTTTTTTATTTTTTCTCATTCACTTTCAGACAGTCACTATACACTCGCTAAGAATAATTAACCATCTATATGCTCACAAACACTACATTCATAATCAATACAATCACACTAACACTCAATGGGGTAGATCCACAGAGCTCTGTCAAGCAGAGTAACGTTCCATAAATAATGTAACGTTACCTAAATAGGTAACGGACGACTTTTGTTTTGGTTTTAACTGGTATCCCCAAAGCTAATGTTATGAAAAATAACGTCCGTTTGCAAAAGTAGCATTGCTGCGTTATCTGTAGTAGCGCGGATGCTCGTAGCGCATAGATGCGCTAACCAATACATTGCACATTGGGAACAAATTAACTTGCGTTCCAAGTAATGTACGTTCAAGCCTGCAAATGCCCATGCTCACGTTAAAATTGAAACAATAACCCTATAAACAAGGAATCTTTGAAGCCATTTTAGCCTGACTGTACAGGTGTCAAGATGTCACAGGGGGCAGCCACCTCTGCCGCTGCTGAATTAGCTGCATGGAGAATAAGGAGTGTGAAGTTTACTGATGGGGAATTAGAAATACACATCAATGGGGTGATTGATGGCCACTGCAAACTTTTAGACCAGCTGTGTAAACAAGCACAACTGAAGAAAACTGGATTTGGGGCAATATTCTAGCCATGATAAATGTCCCATGCCATATGGTCAGAAGCATTGAAATGCTAAAGAAGCGCTGGGTAGACAGTAAGTGGAGCTATGATGAGCGCTTGAAGAAAGTGATCTCTCCCTAGCAAGTGTTACATCTCCCATCCATGGTGGGCACTGTGGATCTTGAAAATGAGCCGCCTGATAAGTTTAAACTGACATCTTACAGTATATATCACTAAATGTAGATATGTGATATTCTACACTACCTTGTCTATCACACATTAAAGTCTTACAAGAAAGATCTCATATTATTAAAGTATACTACTTAAATATTATATACAGGGCCGACTTGCTGGTGGTGCAATCGGTGTCACTGCAGTGAGCCCGCGCTCTCCCCCTGACATTCAGTTTAATTGTTGTAGAGGAGAGCGCGGGCCTCTGCAACTCTCCTACTTTCTCTTTCGCGATGTCTTACTGCAGTGTCCCTCCTCATGGCGCCGCGACGGCAAATGGCGTTGCGTTGCCATAACAACAGGGCATCATATGACATCATGCAGCGTCACTTTGTTATGACGACGGGATGCCCTGTGGCGCCCGCGTTGCCATGACAACGTGACACCACATGCCGTCACAATATTACCAGACAGCACTGCATATTAAAGTCATTTAACAATAACTATAAAGTAATGAGTAGTATAATTTCTAACAATACTATACCTAAATTAAGTATTCTTTAATAGATGTCATAAAATCACTATTTTAACTATACTTACAGCATGGTACTAAATATTTAATTATATTTATACACTTAATCAAGGGATCTAAACACGTACAGAAATGTTCGATTCTTAACACACAATAGCAATAGTAATTTTTTTTATATGTACCCAAAGTCTGTAGTACTGACTGTATGTCTATTATTGACCCTTTCTGAAGGGCCATCAAGCAGAGGCTGAAACCTCCTTGGAGAGATCGCCTGTGCAGTTCATGAAGAGGACAGTGTAGTTCTCACCCTGATACCTGTACCAGCAGAGGAGTGCATTGCTCCATCATCCGCTCATATGGAATCTCCAGCTCCTTCCAGCAGTTCTAGGTACAGATGGAAGGAGAATAGCAGAAGGAGCTCTGAAAGAAGAGCTCCTTCTGCTATTCTCCTTCCATCTGTACCTAGATCTGCTGTACAGTATGATGCCATAATACATTATCAACAGCAGCTGATTCACACACACCGCTCAGGATACCATAACCTGACTGTGCAACTCTGCAATTTCAGAAACTCTGCAATTTTCACACCGCTCAGGATACCATAACCTGACTGTGCAACTCTGCAATTTCAGTGGTAACACTATCCATGTGAGCAACAGCCTAGTCCTACTGACACGTGGGCAGTGCAAAAAGCACTGGAGAGCTTTACGGCCGCAATCCACTGTGTCCATTCCAGCAGCATCCATTGCATCACTACCAACATCTCTGGTATCAGCAGGCCAGCAGCTGGGGAGATGCCAGGATGCAACAAGAGTCCTGACCAGCGCCGGCCGGACCCCCCCCCCCGCAGCTACCGGCAGCAGAGTCAGCGAGAGAGGCAGCAGCTGGTGAGCGGCAACCTGAGGACGAATGAGAGCTGCATGTAGGTGTGGAAAGAGCCGCATGCAGACCCCAGAACTAGACTGTGTGGCCTCTTTGGGGATGTGGGTTTTTATTGTCTGTATTTTTGTTTGTGTGTTGCCTGTCCACAAGCCAAACGCCGTGACCGATTGTGATTCTTTGTGCAACTTTCTGCCATCCTACTTGCAATTCATTTTTTGTTTTTTGAAGGGATAAAAAAAAAAAATCACAGTTCCTCTCATGGACTGGATTCTTGATACAAAACATTAAATGGATAATTTAGCAACATGTACTATATTTTCAGACAATTTGCTTTAACCGTTTCAAAGAAATTAAATATTTAAGATGAAAATAAATTGGTAACCATGATAACAAACAACACTGTACCACAACCGTTAGATTTACTTTGACATCTAGGTGGCAGTGATAATTATTCAATGTGCAATAGATTACTGATTGTTTTTCCACAGTATCTACCGTGCAAAAAAGTTGCATTTAAAAAAAGAAACACAAATGGCATTTTTAAAAATAGATTCACACATCTCTGTAAAAAAACAGAGGTTTTTAACAAAAAAAAATTAAAGATTAGAAAAAAAAGCAGCAAAGCAGAAATTCAAGTTATATTCAGTTAATGTTAAGCGCTTTTTTCGCAGTGGGACTCACGCGCTTCACAATTACAGTATAGTGCATTGTTCTATCTTTTTGGTGCCTGAGGCACAGGGAGATAAAAGTGACTTACCCAAGGTCACAAGGAGCTGGCACAGGGAATTCAAGCAAGTTCCCCTGATTCAAACTCAGTGTTGTTGTTTACAGTCAGTGTCTTTACACACTGAGTCACTCCTTCTCCATGTTATGATTTTATTTTTGCTTGTTTTGTTAACTGGGTAGGAACTCCTCCCTTGTCAACAAGGCCTGAGGGCTGAAACGCGTCAGAGGATCCATCAGCTGTACACTGTTGTCCAATAAAGTTCTTTAGTCTCGCTTCCTTGACGGCTGTGCTCCGCTTCAGCCTCCTGTGGGAAGAGTTCCTACCTTGTTTCCCTTCCGGATAGCACGCCGGGTGGTTGCTGGCTTCTTTGATGACATCACCGCCGGTCATGTGACCGCCCTACGCGACGGAACGGTTGCGAGAGGGTTGGCGGTGCAACCACCATCATTCGGATTACCAAGGCTCTGCATCTCAAACTACAGAACCGTGAGTTCCTTTGAAACACAACACGATGGGTGCTCATAGCTGAGCCAGTTGCTGAGAGAGACCACACATATAGTTAATAGTAGTTTTCCGTGATTTGCCTCATGAAATGTGATTATCTACGTGCATCAACCACTACTTTTGTTTCTGAATCACCTGATGGGTTAACCCTGTTTACCTGATTATACATTGTTTTGTTAACTGAGCCGGTCTTTGAGTTACAATTTTTGGTTGTAACCCCCCAACTCAGACAAAAATATGCAAATGTACTGTATGCTTGACGGCCTACTCCTAAACCTTACCCTAACAGCCAACATCTGTCTTCTATGTCGTTTTGGACATGGGAGATGAGGCAGAGTAACATAGGGGGTCAGATAGACATGAAAGACGACAGAGTGACATGGGGGTGGGAGTGACAACATGGTGGAGGGAGGAGATAGTAACATTGGAAAGCAGAGTGTGACATTGGGGATAGAGAGCTGGGGAGAATCTCTGGTCAAAGGCAGCAACGCACCCGGACCCTCAGTACCAGGAAGGGAGGGCAGAGGGAGATGAGTGAATGTTCCCGGTGAGCCATACTGACCCTGGCATTGTGCCCCCAAACATTCCCCTATGCCCTCCAGGAATTGCCCCTGCCCCCCCCGAGTAGCACCAAACTTTATGCTCCCACTTGAGTAATTTTGTCAACTCAAATCAGTTTGATATATGTGATATCAATAACTAGATACAATGTACACATGGCAGAGATAATCAAATGTGTGAGAGACTGCGAAACATGACATCACAATATGGCGAATAGTAGGACTACAACACCTAGCCAAATATTACGCACTTCTGGTAACTTTTATGGCTTTCTTTTATTCCTAAAGAATAATTTACTCTTCGTGATCATGACCTCTCAGGTGTCAAAATTAACATTGATGAAGACATTCATATTGAAACATACTGTTTATTTGACTGAATAAACCATATGGCACGGAGTAGACATCTGTAGGAGCTGTTAACATCTATTCTTCTTCTGGCACTGATTCAAGTCCTATTTTATTTATAGAACTAATGTGACTTGTTAGGGTGACCGTTATTGCAGCTTTATGAGCACCAAGAGGGGGAGGAGAATGTCACCAGTAGTGACCCACTGGTCCTTTAGTTACCAACAATTATTGAAATATAAGAAAGATACACAGAATTAACAGCAAGAGTTTTTTGAGAACTGCTTTTTCAGAAGAGAAGCAAAATTAAGTCATGTGATAAAGCAAAATGTTCATGCAATTATTCATATTTTAATGACTTGCCAGTGCTTCTTGGATATGCTTGAGCCAAATTGTGGCTTAGTTTTCACATTACTTATTAAAGTACTGCAGAAGCAGGGCAGCCATGAGCCACATTCAGATGATCCAACAGAGCTAAGTTTTGGTATATTGTCAATTGCGTATCCTCTATTATGCTTTGTGCAGTGGGTATCAGAAAACACACTGGGGGTCATTTATTAAACTGTGATAGTGACTGTAGACACCATAATCTTTACTGGGACATCACAGCTATAAAAACAAACATAGGAAACCTCCAGGTGTTTTAGAAAGAGTACGTTGTGCATTCTGTCTCCCGCCTCTTCTTTCATGTACCCCCACCATCCTTCCCCCCTCTCCAGCTTCTTTTTTCATTTACCCCCACCAACACCACCCCCCTCCCACCTCTTCTTTCATGTACCCCCACCAGCTTTCCCATCTCCCGCCTCTTCTTTTCTGTACCCCCACCATCCCCCCTCTACTTTTCTGTACCCCCACCATACCTCCCCCACCTCACCCTCTTCTTTTTTGTACCCCACATCCCTCCCCCCTCAAATTTAGAGAGATTCAATAAAAATGTAAGTGAAAAAATAAACTGGGATAGTGCCAAAGTTAATAGGAGTTTCTGTGAAATAGTGCCCCGATCGGTATTATCACAGTTTACTATATAACCCCCACTGAGTTGTACCCACTGTACCTGTTCTTTTTATTTTATGCATGCTGCGGTGTGGGTGGTAAAAAGCTCATTAATTATGTTTCTTGACACATATTGTTGAGCCAGGAGTCTTATGCAAGTTCTGATATGGTGGAGCAGCTATAATGCTAAAAAAAAGTTGTACTGAAATGACCCCAAAATAGGGTTGTAGAATGATCTGTATTTTGTTATAGGTGTATCACTTAACTCCTAACATATACATTTCCCAAATTCCAAGCCAACACAAAGAAAAATGTGGATATTGTTACATTAAATTTCAGTGTTCAGTGTACTTATGGGCATGTCAGTGTGGTCAAGGTGCATGGCTGCATTGGCAAGGGGCCCTGACATTGGGGTTGGTCCTGTGATGTCGCAGTCACTCATTCAAGGGATGATCCTGTGTTGTCAAGAAACTCCCTTCTTCAAGATAAATACAAGTGGCAGCAGATTGGGTTAGCGTGTACAAAATAGGGTGGCTGCTTGCTGTCCAGTATAAATGAATGGGGAATTTATGTATCAAAGTCTCATAGTTGCCAAAAGAGTCACTTTTTAAAATGTTATTTAAATTAACTTTTTAAAGAAAAAAGGAGAGATACTGTAATTGTCCCTTTAGGCTTCCAAACATGCTGATTTGTTGTAGCTTTTGAGACCTTTTAGCGGACCAACTTAACAGTTCTTCATAGATGAAATAGGTGTACACTTGTATAAGAAACCTATGACATTTTGAAAGCTCTGAAAACTTGAATTTCATCTATGAAGAATTTAAATGTTGGTCTGATAAAAAGGTATCATAAGCTACAACAAATCTTTATTTTTTTTTCGAGAAAGGCCTGTGATAGGGGAGTTTAATTCTTAAGATTAATGTGCAATTGGCAAATATATTTACTGGGCCATTATTGCATGCTCTTCTTAGAAGAATCCTGTGTAGTATATTATCTTCATTAACCATAACACATTGGGGAGTAAACATTGGTGTAATATGGATCTTAATAGATTTCCCTTTTCTTAAACATATTTTCATGCTATTACCGTAAATAAAAATACCACTTGTTGCGCATTTGCATGTCTCAGAGAGGTCTGCAACTCTGTCTTTTCCTCCTCCTTCTCATCTCTCAGCTCTGCTCCAGACCCTGACTGCCTGGTCAGAAACTACAACTTTGCCCTATCCTCCTCTCTTGATCTACATGCCCCGCTTTATCTCTGCCGTTCTCACCCTTCTTACCCCAGACCTTGGTTAAATTCCCACATGTGCATATTGCGCTTCTGCACTCGTTCCTCTGAACGCCTCTGGAGGAAATCTCACACTTTTGCAGACTTCCTTCACTACAAAATAATGCTATCCTGTTTCAACTCTGCCCTCTCTCAGGCTAAACAAACCTTCTTTTCTTCACTAATCAACATGCATAAGTCTAACCCACGCCGACTCTTTTCGGTATTTGACTGCCTACTCAAACCACCCTCTGCTGCCTGTTCTTCGTCCTTCATCTAACCTCAAGACTTTGCTGACTATTTCAAGGAAAAGGTGGAAAGCGTACTTCAGGACATCCCCTCTGTATCCTCCTCCCATCCTACACCTCTTCCTAACTCTTCTCCAGCCGCCCTTGTCCTTTTGCCTTTAAACTCCTTGAACGTCTTGTATTCTCTCGCTTGCTCCATTTTCTCACCACCTATTCTCTCCTAGACCCTCTACAATCTGCCATCCGTATGCTCACTCCACTGAAACAGCCCTCACTAAAATAACTAATGACCTCCATGCTGCCAAAGACAAAGATCATTACACTCTGCTTATATTACTCGACCACTCTCCAGCATTTCATACTGTGGACCACCCTCTTCTTCAAATTCTTCATACGCTTGTATCTCCTCTTACCTCTCCCGTTGTACTTTCAGTGTCTCGTTTGCTAACACCTTCTCCTCTATCGATCTCTCTGTGGGGAAACTCCTGGGACCTCTTCTCTTTTCACACACTCTCAGATTCAAATATCACATCTATGGTGATGATACACACATTTACTTTTCAACCCCTGACCTTGCAGCTGCTGTACAAACCAAAGTTTCTGAATGTCTCTCCGCTATTTCATCCTGGATCACCCTCCGTCGACTTAAACTTAACATGTCAAAAACGGAGCTCCTCATATTTCCTCCCAAACCTGGTCCTCCTACCTCCTTCCACATTACTGTTGGAAGTACTCTCATACACCCAGTAGTACAAGCACGCTGCCTAGGGATCACACTCGACTACTCTCCCACATTCAAAAGGTAGCTAAAACCTGTCGTTTTTTCCTCCTCAATATTACAAAGATACGCCCTTTCCTCTGGTACTCGACTGCTAAAACTCTGACACAGGCCCTCATTCTCTTACGTCTCGATTACTGTAACGTCCTGCTGTCCGGCCTTCCTGCCTCTCACCTGCCAGAATCACTCTACTCTTTCCTAAATCTGTCTCCTTGTCTCCCCTGTTTAAATCCCACTCGTGGCTTCCTAACAAATTCCGTATTACACACTCAATCCTCGTCTCACTTTTAAAGCTTTATACTATTCTGCTTCTCCTTACATCACAGCCCTAATTTCTCTCTGTACACCATCCTGACTCTTGCGTTCTGCTCAAGGATGTTTTCTCGCTACCCATTTTGTATCTAAAGCCCTCTCCCACCTTAAACCATTCTCACTGACAGCCCTACACCTCTGGAATGCCCTTCCCCTCAATATCCGACTAGCACCCTCTCTATCCACCTTTAAGACCCACCTTAAGACACACTTGCTTAATGAAGCATACGAGTAGCTCCATGGCTGATACTTTACACCTCATACATTAGCCTTGGCCTCTTGCAGATGCACTTACCAGAACGCCCTCCTACTGTCTCTGTACGTTCTTTCTACCTACCAATTAGATTGTAAGCTCTTCAGAGCACGTAAAATATAAACAAATTAGGATGCGCTAACCAAACAATCAAACAAGGTCTAAACTACATACTGTATACAAATTTAAATCTTATGTGCTGCATGAAAAAAGAACTGTTACCAGTTCCAACGATGATGTCTTCAGGAAAAAATTCAGTGCACATGCAAGTGTCTGTGTTCTGGTACTTAAATGTATCTTTGCTCCTTCTTGCCTCTCCTCCTCAGCAATAAACAGGAAAGCAGAGCTCCTTCTTAAAATGTCACTTTATCAGGGTATTACTCACAAGTATACAGAGTATACATGGGTAAAATAGAGAACCAGTTCATTCAGAGGAAAGAAGGAGCAAAGATACCTTTAAGTGCCTGAACACAGGCACTTGCATGTGCACTGAATTTCTTCAGAGCAGTGACTCCTTTTCCTAAATGTTACATTTATGTCTGAAGCACTTCTTCCCATTATGTGTTATTTGTATTACTTGTTATTTATATGATTGTCACGTGTATTACTGCTGTGAAGCACTATGTACATTAATGGTGCTTGTAGGCGGACGCTCACAGAGGTATGCAAGGGAGACTTGTTATGGTGAAATTAAATAAGGCTTTTATTGCGCCTGTTTCCTTAACATCAGGAAACCATCCAAACAAGGGGAAAACAAAGATTCTATTCACTTGGGAGTATTTCTAGGGAAAACTATGCAGTCCACAATTACCTTTAGATAAGCATGTCTCCCAGCCCCCAAACATATATCATGAAATGAGCAGATATAAAAAGTCGTATAAAGGAAAGTCTTATCTGTTCCTTGTAGTTGGAGGGAAAGTCTTCTCTGTTCCTGGGTTGCTACCTTTTCCTCAGGTTTGTCAGCATTCAGGTTTAGAAGTTTCCCCTGTGTCTTGCAAGCAGCTCTGCTACAGTATTTCTTCTGGCAGGCTCAAGACATCTGTCCCCATGGTCAGTCTCACAAGTTGTGAGACTCAGGCACAATCTCCCTTCCAGTCTCAAAGGGAGTTTTTTCTAAGGAACCTAATCAGCCAGGTGGTGTTTGGTTAATTGACTACCAGCAGTTAACCGCCACACTGCTGAATTAGAGGCACATTTCCTGAACAGGGATAACTCCCCTGTTACAGTGTATATAAATAAAGACATACATACTTGCTTAGCAAAGAGTGCTTCCACTACAGCCAGGGATTCTGGGTAATGACATGCAAATGAGCTCAGTGTGTCACTCTTTACTTCTCATCCATTTTAACATTGACCCGCATGAGCTTATGCCTGCCGCATTAAACAGCTTTTCAGCACAGCCTGGGTTTAAAGAAGTGCATAGTGGTTCTTACAGACAGCTGTATTGCAATAGTACACCTTCATCATCATAGTACATCTCCCAAAGCACATTAATAAAGCATCATTGTTTCTGTTTTTGAAAGAAAAGTGGAGATAAAATGGTTACATAATTTAGCTAGGTCGTTGAAACGACTGGAAAAGTCTAAAATGCATGTGCCAATAATTAGATTGTATGCCCTGTGGAGATTTGCATTTCTGCCATGTGCAGTGCTAGGAAAACTGTCAATATATATAAAAAAAAATAAGAGCAATTTAAAGGCTTTAAAATCCCTATCATTTGCTAAGTGCACCATTAAAACTATTTTGCTGAATTCCTCTTAAAGTAGGCAAAAATATTTCTGTAGGCGTTCAGCTAAAAATACTGTGTGTATCTCTTAACTACAGACCAGGTGGCAGATCTGGTTCCAAGGGTTCTTACTGGTTGGAATCAATTTGAGCATTCTATTTTGCTTCTAGGAACAATCCATGCCCATAATACACTAAGAACTATCATAGCCGAGTACATCGTATTAAAATGAGCTTCCTGGCTTGTCTTTTATTTCCCAGTTGGTTTAACTCAATTCCATGAAAACTGCGCAATTGGGTATAATTTTGATTCGATTAGAGTCCCACATAGCAACAGAGTTTTGAGTTGCATACGATACAATAAACTCGGCTATGGAACAGCTCTTTCTTGTGAAAAATGTCTTGCATATTTTAAGATATTAAAATTATGTATTACTAATGCTTCAACATGATCTGCAGCAGAGTGCAGTGGGGTGAGAGAAAATAATACACATAACAGACAGATTAATGTAATCCTCCTTTCTCTACTCCAAAGGGTGTCACATCAGATTGTTCCCTAGTTTAGATGCTCCGTCTCTCAGGCCAAGTTGGTGATGCTGGGTTGGTGTAGGCTGGACCTGTAGGAACATAGCAATAGAAATGGGCGCCAAGAACTTTGGGGAATCATCCTCTAGAACAGGCCTGCACAAGTCCAGTCCTCGAGGGCCGCAAACAGGCCAGGTTTTAAGGATCTCTGTACTTCAGCACAGCTGGCTCAATTAGTGGCTAGGTATGACTGAGCCACTAATTGAATCAGCTGTGCTGAAGTAGGGAAATCCTGAAAACCTGGCCGGTTTGCGACCCTCGAGGAATGGAGTTGTGCAGGCCTGTTCTAGAACAAGGATAGCCAACTCTAGTTCTCAAGGGCTACCAACAGGTCATGTTTCCAGGATATCCCTGCTTCAGCACAGGTGTGTCTGTCTTTGACTGAGCCATCTGTGCTGAAGCAGGGATATCCTGAAAAGCTGACCGGTTGGTAGTCCTTGAGGACTAGAGTTGGCTACCCCTGTTCTAGCCAGACTAGCTACTGTACTTATCTTGATACCAGTAGAAAACGTTGCGGAGTTAGGAACCCTATGAGTAATATACTTCATACCTACTCTCTATACATTAATTTCCTGATCCACTCTACAGGTGCTTATTGAAGAAAAGGGGCACGTTACTAAACTCCAAAATAATAAAAGGTGAAATGACACGACTAGCTGGAAACTAGCAACACACCAACCTATTTACCGGACATACATGAGAACGTCACTTACCACTCTGAAGAACTGCTTCTAGAATCAGGACGTGGCCACCATTTATACCAACATGAAATGGGAGGGTTGGAATCTGGTTATCCTACACAATTTAACCCCTTCTATCAATTAACCTTTTTAATCAATTAGTAACCAACCAAGAGGGGGCTACATTAACATCAGTTTATGTATCATAGCACAATAAGTCAGGAGGTCTCTGCTCCAAGGAGCTTACAATCTTAGAACATTGATTTGAAAGCCTACCTGAAAAAAGCTCAAGAGTTGTCAAGTAGAATAAGCCCCTTGCTGCTAGATGCGTGGAGGTACTCTCAGTCA
Source organism: Ascaphus truei (assembly GCF_040206685.1). Taxonomy (NCBI): domain Eukaryota; kingdom Metazoa; phylum Chordata; class Amphibia; order Anura; family Ascaphidae; genus Ascaphus; species Ascaphus truei. The sequence goes on from NC_134485.1 coordinate 78,036,499, forward strand.
CTCGTGTGTAGGAATGCCCTAAGGCGAACCTACCACGCAACGAAAAAAACCCAGAGATGCACACAGCACACCGAGGGTTAATAAAGAAATACGCAACACCGTGCGTGTTCAGAGGTATTGTGTACAATAAAACTATACCGCCGAAAGGTAATTATTTAAATAATCACCTTTTGGCGGTATAGTTTTATTGAAGGGTGTATCCCTGGAGGGGACGTGCAGACAGTGCACTGCATTGAGGTGCATATAGAAAAAAGATGCGACGGTGGCTGGATCAGATGCAATAAAGGGACAGGGGGGGGGGCATACCACTGAACACGCACGGTGTTGCGTATTTCTTTATTAACCCCCGGTGTGCTGTGTGCATCTCTGTGATTATACGTGAGTTATAGAATTATTTTTACACTCATTCTTCCCCTAAAGAGAGCACAATTGAATACTTTTTACAATAAAGCACTGGGATGCAAAATAAAGGAATTTTGTAAAAAAAAGTAAAATAAAAAGGCAGACTGAATTTGCATTGTTAGTGTCTGATTAAGAAATGGTAGACAGATGAAGCTCTCTCCTGCTCTCTCCTGCTTCCTGCATTTAAGACATACTGTAGGAAGTCAGCTGACTAGATAACAACAAAACTGGGTTCATCCATGGACAACGCTTTCAGATTTTTTCACCCCTGTGATTTCCTTCGCTGAATTACTCCTAACACTGCAGGTTGCCTCACTCGTTGTTGTAGTCATGGTTTTCATTCCGATAAAGAAAATACAACGAAATTGGCACTAAGTCCCTTATTTGATATGCTGTGAAGTCAAAGCTACATGACAAGGAAGCCTCTGAGCTCAATTCATCAATACATGGGTTTTTTATTTATGAATCAACTCTGTACTATGAGAAAATACTTGTAGAATTTTTTTTAAACAACTCTGATTTACATTTTTAATGTATTATGTAACAAGCATGTTTTGTTTCTATAGCAACCATTTATAAAGTCACATCCCCTTCCTCTTCTGAAACAGGCTCTGGCACACCCCTTTTTGAGCCCTGCCCTCTCTCTAGCACCAATTGTAACTAGTGACTGCCTGGTCACGTGATCCTCCCCACAGAACTTTGGCCACATTAATATGCAAATGCATTCCACTGACTGCAGAATACTCCTCTGCAGCCATTTAGTGAACCCCCGAGTCGAATCTTCGCCGATCGATCACAGGAGAACGGATCGATCGGCAACTTGGCTAATTACTTATCATTGTGTGAATTGTATTGATGTACATATTAAAGGGGGGGGGGGGGGGGAATAGCAGCATGGACTGCTGCTTTAAGACACATATAAATTAGAGGTTGCAATTGAAGAGTGTCACGGAGATATAAGCAAGAGTGCTGTCAGCTGCTAATACAGATTCTAATTCATTCTTTCACTGCCAGCTGGGCCAGCAACGTATTGCAGTGCAACGGTTGATGGACAAATTAAACATGTCACATCTATCCATGTCTGGAGTGCTGTTGTTGTTTTTCCAGTATACAAAGTGTTTTGTACTTTTCAGGTTGGATATAAGCAGAGTGGGAGGTTGGACCTGCATTTGTCTATTTGAGATATCTGAGACTAGCAAAAAAGACAACATCTACACCAGACGGGTATAAATTGCTGTGTACCTCCTCATACTTTGGTGTTCTGTTGCTTCTGCTTCTAAAAAAATGTTCAGTTGTGTGATACAATTGTGTGTCTTTTTCACAGAAGCATAGGTAGAGGAGTACAGTCTTTTGTTGTTTCTTATATGCTCTATTTACACTCTGTGTAACCCTGGCACAAGGTATGCCAAACAGGTATCGTAATGGGATATGCACAAACCTTCATTTTTTCATCTTTTTTTAGTATAAAAAAAATGTTCCATGCCTGAGGCAGTGGAAACCTCTCATCAGAATGTTTAACACGTTTCTTATGCTTGATGCACCTAATTAGTGAGGCACTAAGAGCCCTACTAAGCAGTGCAGGTCCATAAGGCTTGGCAAACATGACCCCTTACAGCCTATTCAAGTAAATGAATTAGGAAGTAGCCCTTCTTATCCAATATAGCCATACATTCCCATGTTACAGTAAATAGACCCCTTAATCTCAGTAGCCTCTTATACAGTAGATTGTGGCCATATTTAAGTGGTGTTATGGCAAATGACTCTTCGCTTGGAGCCTAAGGAAGGGACATGGCCCCTGAAACGCTGCAATTTTTGTGCTAGAGAGCAGTGGATGTCTAGATTAGGTCTAAGCCCTCTTTTTGATTTTTGTAAAAATTATCCCAAAAAACGGATTCTGCAATAAATATGAGTTGATTCCAGCTTCACTGTTACTGTAAGGCTTTGTCCCCGCTGGAGCTGAGCACCAGGTGTCCTTTAAATTTTTGCGAGAGGGGAGGGGGGGGGGGGGGGGAGCGGGGGACGCTGCAGGGGAATCTGAGCGCGCAAGAAAGTTGAACAAATGTGTTTACCTAAGGGCCGAGCGCTGGTGAGCGTGTGTACCCGAGCATACGCGGGCGCGCATCGCGTGAGCAAGGACTTGCATATATATATGTATATATATATGGAAGTCACCTCGCCGAGCACCGCCCGCTCAGCAAGCTCAGCACTAGCGGGGACACAGCCTTAGTCTTCCATTCATCTTTTTACTTTTCCATATATACGAGTGCCAATCCAAACCATTGTTCATGTTTTCTTTGAATGCCTATTGGTGCAGGCAGTGGAGGCACCGGTGCATAAAAAAAATATATACTAACGGTTAGTGCAAGTTATTTTTCTTTTTTTCTTTCTTAAACATATAGACATATAAGATAACAATAAGTCTTGTAGTTCACGAACTTACCCCCCCCCCCCCGCACCCCTGGATGCAGGTTAAAATGTGGGCTATCTTTCCATTGACCAACAGTGGTGCCATGGAGAATATTGGTCATTAAAATCATGGCAGAGGCAAGCTTTTTCACTGCACTCTCTTCATATTCACAGTCCAATTTTGCCACTTTTCCCTTGCACTAGCCTGCCCAGATTAAACCAAAGTGATTTTTGTAGTGACTTGTGGTTGAAGGTTGGGAGTTCCGATGTATATAGATGTACCCATGTACTCGACTATAGGGGAAGAATCTATATTTGTATTTATTGATAGTTGGCAGAGTTTATATGGTGACTTATTACTTCAGGCTTCCCAGGGGTAAAGTTCTTGACCTCATTACAGAAATACATATATTTTGAAGTTAGTAATCTATGGGAAATCATTTGGAAGTTCCAGCCTTAATTTCCAAGATCTGTCTCGCACATTAAACTTTTTAACTCTTTATTCCCAGTTCACTATGTCCTGTGTTTTGATGTTGTGAGTTTTTGTTGTTGTTGTTGCAGTCAGTACTAGCAAGGCTCGTTTTCAGTTTGTTCCTGTGTGTGGAAGAATATGTTTATATGAAAACTTGTTTTTTAACCTTCTGAGTTGCTCTGATGCAGTGTATGAGCAGACTGATAAGCTGGATCATCTTCTTTTTTTTTTTTACGAAGCCAGAAAGGTTTTCCAATTGTTCCAGTTTTCCGCTAAGGCAATGAAGGGGTTATGGCACAGTAGCTTACTTATTGGGGGCAGAGGGGGTGAGGACAGAGAGGATGGGGGGAGGGAGGAGTGGATTGGGGGAGAGAGAAGATGGCAGGGGAGGGGGTGAGGGAGGAGAGGATGGGGGGAGAAGGAGAATAGAGGACGTGGGGAGGGAGGAAAGTAAAAAAAGGGGGGGGACGAAGTTCGTGATTTAATTTGTTTTCTAAATATTTTTTTATGTGTCCCGGTTTTTACATTTCAAAATCTGGTCACCCTACTCCCCGGTCCCACACTCTGATGCGGAAGTTGGGTCAGAACCTCCGGGCAGGCCCAACTTCCGGCGCCAACCAGTAGTGGGGAGGGAGGCCCAGTACCGACCGACGGGGGAGAACTGGGGCCATGCAGGAATCGAGACCTGGTAGCCAGATATTATCCAGCCGGTCCCAACGTCCAGTGCAGGCTGCCGGGCCCCCCGCAGCTGTTGGGTCCACTCCTCCCCTGTCGGCAGCCCTGCCTGCAGTAATCTAACTTAATTCCTAGCCAGATCATCTGGCCAAACACAAGCATTTACATAATAAAACAAATATAACTATATATATATATAAAAGCAAAAGACACAGCGCACCACTTATCACTGCCGTGTTGTTCAATGGTGATTTGCATAGTAATTAATAATAACCCACCTCAGTGTCTGCAAGTACAGTAACTACCATCTCTACCCCTTACCAAAACATTACCACTCTGGCAATACAGTATTTGTCCCAATTTTAGTGCTTAGCAAAGACTGTCATTATGGTTTCTCTCCTCTGTCAGCTTCATCAGCTGCTGAAGTGGTTGATGCTCAAATTAATGAAACACTGAGCAGCATCGATACTTAATATTATCAGACATTACCCACATGATCATTAACATTTATGTCCATTGTTTTCAATGGCTAGGGAGATTGGTAAATAATACATTTCAACATCAGCTACAGTGTATGTACACAAACCTCACCTGCTGAGAAGGAAGAAGCAGAGACCAGAGCAGCCTCTTCTCCCCTTAATAAGCAGACAGGCACAGAGTATGGAGAAGCACAATTTATTTAGGCAACTTTGGACCAGGCAGATCTTCTGGGAGTGTTGTCTGCTTCTTCCTCCTTCAGCAGACAGGAACTCACCAAGTCTGCTGGAACCTCCTCTCCATCAGCAGATGTCCAAAGTACAGAGATGCCAACAGGACAGACGTTCTTCACAGAGCAGCCCTAACAAAGCATCACTGCCCCAGTCCTGCCCTTACCCCATCATTGGGGAGAAATACAAAGGAAACACCCTTCCAGGTGGCAAGGGGTGTGTGTCAAGCACGCATGTTGTAAATGAAACTTCTTTGCGTTTTGTAACTCTCAAAAGTCTCAAAAATCTTTCATTCAGTCCAAATCATAAAAGTCAAAATACTATATTAGTGACAAAACGCAAAGCAGTTTCTCTTACAACGCGCGTGCTCAGCACACACCCCTTTTTTGCATTGTATTTCAAATGTCCGTGTAAGAAAAATAAAAAACAGAGAAGCCCAAAGCTACATCCAATATAACAAAAATACACAGTGAAATACCTATATAGCTCTTGAAAAAGGGTAATTTAGTCGAACCCTTTGGCCAAAGCATTTTAAGCCTGCAAGCCACATCAAGGCATGACCAAATATTGCAGGTCCTAACACTAACTGATTACAATTCTTATTTACCTCTATAATTAGAGGAAGAATGATCGCATTGGATCTGTCCCAACCAGCTGCATGAAAAAGACCTGCTTACTTGGAAAGTGGGGAGGGGCGAGCTTAAACCCTGGTGGGGAGGAGCCACTAAGAAAGAAAAATACACATACACATATGCGGCTGTTATCATTTTCATGTTAGGATTGTATATCATAAAGTAGACTATCACCAAATAGCACTGCATATTAATGTAGCGTCATATTTGCCCCGTATTATTGATGGAGAAGCTTGAAAAAGTGTCACAATGTTTGTCTTGTTGCTTCTTGTTCCCTACCATTAGCTATGTGACAAATTGTCATCATACACCAAGAAGTGAAAAATGACTTGCCATGTTTTATGCTAACAAGTTTTATAGGCTATAGTAAATAAAGCTATTTCCAGTCTTGTATCAACAGATTGACATACAGTAAACAGAGTTTGCAAGCAAATAAAGGGATTTCTAGTCTTGAATCAACAGAGTGTATACAGGGTGTACTGTCCCACTCTGAATCAACATAGCATCCGTAAGTATTTTATAGTGCAAAGGTTGATCTCTGAAGTTTGTGAGAGATAGTTATAATGTTGTTGTTTGCTTCCAAATCCAGATAATGTATTTAGTAATGTTCAATATGATGAGATGTTTGTTACAGTTTTGCTGAGTGGGTCTAGATACTCTAGAATGAGCTTAGCTCTCTTACTTGTTGATACAATGTTCCAGAACAAGACTTGTAGCTTTCCTGGATAGATGTCAAAATGTCATTGTGCTTGCATTGCAATACAGTAAAAGCTTTTTAATACAGTAGATCTTCCAATAATTTTTATTTATTGTATCTACAATAATTAAAATAGTCCCATTACCATAATTAAAATAGTCACATTGTCAATCACAGTATGGAATTCTTGCCTGGTCTTGGGGTATGGGTATTGAATATAATACAGCAAATATACCCTATCAAGGCTCTCTCTATGACGTTGACGTGCTGGTTTAATTAGTTGCATATGTAATAGTGTGTAACACTTCTTTTTTGCTGTAATAATGTAGTAGTCAGTATACATTTATGACATAAAGGTAAAAAAATACTGGAACGGTCTCCAAAAAACAGCCTTTTAGTGGCGATAAAAATTTTTATGGACCGCAAGAAAGAGCATCCATAATTTATTTTTGAAAAACTTTTGGGACCATCATTAAAGTATTTGTAGGACCACTGTTCTGTCACTGTCTTAAGGAAAATAAAAAACGTTACGAGTAAGTAAAGCTTGTTTTTGTTGTGAAACGTGTGTTGGGGTTCCCGTACACATCCGCCAGCTCCGCGCATTATTAGAGATTAGAAAAAAGCAGGCACACATACTTAAAATTAGCTTTTCGTGACCACTGGTTGTCCAGAACCACAGTTTGAGACTCAGTGATGAAATGTTTAAGATCTCAGAGATTGTGCACTGTAGCAAAAGGGTGGGGACACATGTCTCTAGCCACGATTGAGTTGCTAGGCAACCCTTAGGGTATTTAATGCTGCTTTGTAATAGAGGCGAACATGCTTCTTTGAAAAAGTCGCCACAGAGTGATGAAACCCGTCAGGATGTCAGCAGCGTCATTACGTCATTACGTCATCATTGTGGAACTGTCGGATGGTGGCCGAATCGCGTCCCTGCTGCATGAGGCTGACAGTACTAGTTGCTTACTGCAGTTAGTCTGTGGTTTGGGACTTGATACTAAAGACCCAAGACTCACCACTTACCATCTACTGCACGGATGTCAATACTGAGGGGACAGCTGAGTACGTTCCTGGGCTGTACAAAGTCATCAAGGATACATCCTGTGGAGAATTATCGGTGGTTCTACTCAGCTGGCGTTGACATTATTGTTCACAATTTGCTTGATTTTATGCTTTCCTTGTGAGTGAGCTTATTCCCTCCCTTCCCCTTTCCTTATTAAATGTGAAACGTTTTTACGCTATGGGCCGTGCACTTTCTATTTCCTTTTTTTGTTTTATATATATATATATATATATATATATATATATATATATATATATATATATATATATATATATATATATATATATATATATATACCACTTCTAACTATTTAAATGGAAAGCGTAAAGTGCCATACCCAGAAATGTATTAGGGCACCACTTTATACCTGCCTTTGTCATTATGGGCAATTCACACAAATAACATTATGATAATCATGGTCTGGCCGGGATTAACGGCTACTTTTGGTGTGACCTATTTATCGTAAAGTTATTTCCCTGTGTTAACATTAATGGAGGTTTGTGGATCTGCGATGTTAGGCTAATGCTTCATTAGCATCTGATTTGCATATGTGTAACCCTAACGCCCGTCAAAGAATTATCGATACTCTATTTTACTGGTTAACTTGATGTTATCATAGTGGTAATGTCCTTAGTGGTTAGACATTAGGAGTATTGTTACAATAATTGTGGGTAACGTTACAATAAATAGCATAGCCGAGCTACCCCATAGTTTGTTATTAAGTGATACATATTTTTATAGCACATGTGCGTTTGTTATTTAACAGTATTTTATAAAACTATGCTATCTGCATTTCCACTGTCATGACCTAGTATCCCTGGGTAGGAAGGGAAATGAAAGTGTAAGGTGCACATCTTGCTCCATTGATACCAAAAAATTGAGAGACTCAGTACCTAACCTTGTTGCATGGTTAAAGAGTTTTATAATGTAATTGGAAATGATTTTCAGTCCACAGATCAGCAAAGTTATACAGTACATCATTGTCTTGAAAGTTTTGTAGAATTACATCTACAGAAAGGACCTACTGTATGCAGCCTAAGGTACAACCTATTGTTCAACAGCATGTATAATGTTCAAATTGGTCCAATTCAAGGTGTAACCATCTTCAAAGAGGCCATTTAGCTACAGTACATTGAGATTTTGTAGCCTGGAAAAGGCTTACAAAAGTTGGGGGGAAAAAACCCTGATGTCTTTACTTTTTCCCCCTTAATGTTATTTGTCTGTCTGTCCTATACTTCTCCATTGCATACGTATTAAAGTATTAAAGCTGTTTATTTAATATATTGCATAACGCCCATTCAAAATAAATCCTCTTTTGACTTAGCCCCCCTCTGTAACTACCACCCTATCACTCTTCTGCTCTTTGCCTTCAAGTTACTTGAATGGCTTGTATACAATCACGTAATTAACTTTCTCTCTTCCAACTTCCTGATCGACTCTGCAATCTGGCTTCAGCTCTTTACACTTCACTGAAACAGCAGTCTCTCTCTCCTTATTTTCCTGGATCTCTCCGTTGCCTTTGACGCTGTTGAGCCCCCCCCACACTTTGTCCTGCCCACTCTCCACTCTATTGGCTTTCATAACACTGCCCTCTTCTTTGATGTCTCCCCCTTTGATGTCTCCTTTGATGCTCAGTATCACCTCTATTCCATGAACCTCCAATTTACCTCTACTCCCCCGACCTCTCCCTTTCTCCTGTTTTGTATCACCAACTGTCTCTCTGCTATCTCTATATGTCCCACCGTGAACTGAAGCTTAAAGTAGCAATCCCGCCCCGAAATTGAGGTTCATTTTTTACCATGACCGGAACCAGGGGGCTATCTACAGCTGAAACGCTCTTTCAGCTCTGGGGACTCCACCCTCACAGTTCCTCAGAAACGTACAGTTTTACCTGCAGGTGCACTTCATGTTTTTTAAAACATGGCACCTGTGGTCATCTAGGAAACCGCAGCATCAATGGATTGTGGTTTGCTATTGACCCGCGTTTTGGCGTGCCTTTTGTATAACTCCGTCTTCTCCTAACATTCTGTCCCTCACTAAGTCCAGCCACCTAAAACTGCAAAATATTGCTAGAATACACCCTGTTTTCACTTAAGATGCAACTAAAATCTTAATTACCACCTCAACTACTGCAGCCGACTTCTAGTTGGCATTCCAACCTTCCCCATTACATTCTATTCAAAATGTTGCTGTCAGACTCATCTACCTCGTACACTGCTCTTCATCCACTGCTCCATACACTTGGTTCACATATCCTCTACAATAACATTTAAAATCCTACTATAAAAAAGCCTTTAACAATGCTGCCCCTCCCCTCCATACATGTCAGCCATAGTCAACATATACTTCTCAAAATGCCCCTCTGTTTTTACCATAACCAGTTACTGCAAAGCAGAGAGTGGCCCATATTCCTGCAAATAGGACTGGCTCGGGGGGCAATTGCCTCTCTGCCTCCTCTGCCCTCTGACTGTTACCTTTGTGGGCAAGCATAAGGAAAACCAGCACTCTCCTCCACCATCCTTATCTTCCTGTGTACATTGCCACAGAAATGACAGAAGTGGTGTCCAATATACGGTGTGGAGGAACAGAAAAAGGTGTTCGTCTCGCCTGATCCCTACCCCCATAGATTCCACCCTGAATAGGCAGAACACTATCTCAGGCCTCCTGGTCTGTCCTACCAAAACTGTCTTATGCAATGCCTGTTTTGTTGGTAAAAATAGAGCTGTTATAGCTGACCTTATTGAATCATCAGATCTAGCATGTATCACAAAGACCTGGCAAGATGAAAATGCAGCCCCCCACTTTAGAAGCTGCTGCCCCAAACCAATTATCGTTGGATTCAGGACAGTAGGGTAGAAGGCACGTCAGTCTGTTTTAAAGCGGCAGTCAAGACTCGCCGTTTAAAAAAATATATAGGTAGTTCATTTTGTAGTAGATCTCTTCTAGCCCTTCCCAACACTGTTTTTATTTAGAAAATCTGATGCTCAGCTCTTGAGAGATAAACATTTGAAATATTAATTGTCTTGTAGGTTAAAATAGAGGTCTCCCCAGAGCCCATCTAAAGGTTACCACGGTAACCTCAGAAGCCAGAGACACACACTTATATTAAAGAGCAGGACGTGCTTAGTGGACAAGGTATTAACATTATATGAGTAAATATAGGCTTCTTGGGGGGGGGGGGAGCTGCTGCTTTAAAACAACTTTTAATCTTGGGGTCCTCTCAGTGGGGTTAACACAGTAATTTGAGTGTAATGCTGCCCGAGTGTTACAGCTGCGACGATCAGGATCCTTATCTACCTTACCCCATGGAAATAGGAAAATATTTTTGCACAAAATTGCAGACCTGTAGTTGCCCGGCTCTGTGGATAGACGTTAGTGGGAACACCTCTCTTTCATATCATTAGCACTAACATTCATTATACTTAACGCAAGACCCATTACAGCTGAAAACAGCACTTAACACTGCACCAATGAGCTGTGAACATACCAGTTAGCACTTAACGAGGCGATAAATTAATTTATGGATCTGGACCTTAATCTTCTTTTACAGACGGGGCTAGAAGTTTCTGGCCTAACGATTGACCCAGTTCAGTCAGATCACCAATCCATTTAGCTCTCAATCGTAATCCCCCCAAATTGATGTAGCTATGACCAGGTTTTGTCCTTTGAGGGGTCTGACTTGTAAGGAACTTTCTCTGATGTAATGATTGCTTCTGAAGATCCCTATGCCCTTGTCCATTGCTATAATAAGGTTGGGATGGCTGCAATGCATACTATCATACTGATAGGGAACTGAAGAAGAGGAGTCGCAGGCTTGAACAGCGCTGGCGGAGGTTTCGCATGGTGGAGGAGACATTTAAGATGATTGCTAGTCCACAATCGCTCTTAAGAAGCCAGAGTTCCTCTCATGAGAGATTGTGGCACTAGACAGTAGACCAGCTCAGCTCTTCTGCACTGTGGAGATTCTTGCAGGCCAGCATGTCTGCAATCTGTAGCCTGGTGTAACCTTTTCCCAGTCACATTTTTATGAATTTGCTCTCTTCTACACTGATAAGGTATCCTCCTCCATCCAGGCTGGGATAGCGACAGTGCAGTCTAATGCATGTAGGTGTTCCAGGCATGTGAAAGTTGGTTCTCTAGCTCAGGGGAGCGCAAACTTTTTTTCCCTGCGCCCCACTGCTGGCAGTCACCTCACCCCCCCTCATCCCCACTTACCTCAGCTTCGGCGTCATGACGTCACGTTGCCATAGCAACGTGATGTCACATGAACTCACGGCGTCATTTGACGCTGTGTTGCCATGGCGAAGCGTGTGGAGCCAAGGTAAGTAAAGGTTTACAGAGGCCCTGGCACTTAATTTAAGTGCCTTCGGGAAGCGCGCGGGGCCTCTGTAAACCGTGCACTCCCCCGCAGGCAGTCTCGCCCCCCCCCTGGGGGTCGCGCCCCCCCAGTTTGTGCACCGTTGCTCTAGCTTCACGTTCTAGCTTTGACCATCTACAGTAGATATGGAAGACATTGTGCAAGCTACCCAGGGGTGATTTGGATCCAGGTCCAACATTCCTTCTCATAGGGTGTGTTGATATAATCGGCCCAGTATTTGCCAAAATAGTGTATTTCCCAACTGCGCCACACTGCGGACACAGCAGGCTTCTATTGGTACAGGAACCAGAGACTCAACGCAAGGGCACTTCTGCGTTTCGCTGGCGGCTTCGTCAGGAGTCTTTGGTGCCTGTCAGGAGCACAACCAATCGGGAGTCGTATGTGACGTCATTCATCCAATCAACTGCCTGCATCATTTCAACCAATGGTGGTGTGAATTGCTCAATGTTGAACCTATCATCCTCCAAAGGGGCGGGGCTAATGTCCGACATAATACACAAATACCTATAGTAATAATTTTTATGAAAAACATATATGGAATCCCTATAAATCAAAAGCTAAAAGGCAAACAGCATAAAAAATAGTCTTGAAAGGCTGTGAGGATTAAAACCAACACCAATCACAAAGGTGACAACTTGAAGGGAAGGAAGATAACTTGTCATCCTCCAAGGGGCGGAGCTAGTGTCCGGCATATTACACAAATACATATAATAATAATTTTAATAAAAACACATATATGAAGTCCCTATAAATGAAAAGTTAAAAAACAAACAGCATAAAAGAATTGAAAGGCTGTGAGGATTAAAACCAACACCCATCACATAGGTAACAACTTGGGGGGAAGGAAGGTAAAAATGCAAACAGGGATCATAAGAACGGAAGATTATTATGATTATTGAGTCATCTAATTAAAACAATATAAAATGAGCCTGTGGAGACAACGATAAAAGGGTATTAATTATCAATATATTATCTTATAAAAAGCATGATCCTATAAAAAAGCAGCAATATCAATGTCAATATTAAGACCATCAGGTTCCAAGGTTTTCAATTTAAAAATCCAGTAGCTTTCTCGCTGAATTAATCTCCTGTCCCTATCCCCCCCTCTCCAATGGGGGTCTACACATTCAATAGCTCTATAGGTAAGGCCTGCAGGATTACCATTATGTGCTTGCATAAAATGTTTTGGCACACTATGCGTTAATAACTTCCTACTGATATTTCCCAAATGCTCCAGAATACGTGTCCTAAGGGGTCTTATAGTCTTTCCCACATATTGGAGGCCACAAGGGCACTCCAATAAGTAGACAACGAAATTTGTCCTACAATTTGCAAAATGTTTCATTTGAAAAACCTCACCAGTTTTGTTTGATTTAAAATCCACTTTATTTGTGGAAGTGAAAGAGCAGGCCTTGCAATTAATGCATTTATAAAATCCTTTCGGTTTTGTTAGCCACCCATCTTGTGATTTGATTTTTAAAGCACTTGGAGCTAATCGTTTTTTAAATTAGGGGCTATATTAAAAATTACCCTGGGTCTATCTTCTAATACACTGCCCAACACTGGATCATCTTTTAAAATGTGCCAATATTTATTGATAATTCCTTTGATTTCTGCAGCCTTCCTATTATAAGGCGTAATGAAAGCTGTTTGAAAACTTGTTTCATTCTGTTGTCTTAATTTAGGTTGAAGGAGGGAGGCACGATCAATTTCATTGGTTTTTCGCAATGCCTCCATTACGGTTGATGTATCATACTTTGTGTCTAAAAATCTTTTCTGTATAATGTTTGATTGGCTCTTAAAGTCCACCTCCTTACTGCAATTGCGCTTAATGCGTTTCAACTGTCCGAAAGGTATATTTCGTTTCCAGCCTGGATGGTGGCAGCTGGATTGTAGAACGTAGTTATTGGAGTCAACTGGTCTAAAAAATGTTTTTGTATTCAGCTGATCATTCTCAATAAAAATCAATCAATCGAAAAACTCAACTTGGACTGGACTATACTTACTAGTGAAGCGAAGATTGAAGGGGTTTACATCTAACTATTGTAAAAAACAATTTAGGGATGTCTCGTCACCTCGCCAAATGAAAAAAATGTCATCAATATACCTATGCCAGAGGACCAGGTTCGCACCAAATGGGTTCTGGGACCAGATATAGTCTAGTTCCCAGACACCCATGAACAAGTTGGCATAACTTGGAGCGAACCTGGTCCCCATGGCGGTCCCACACTTTTGTACATAAAAAATATCTTTAAAAGAAAAAGAATTGTGTTCCAGGATGAAAACTATGCTATCTACTATAAAATCAACTTGATCCAGCATCAAATCTGGGTCTTCCATCAAGGCTCTCCGTATAGCATCTACACCTTGATTGTGATTTATCGAAGTGTATAGTGATGTGACATCTGTTGTCACTAAAAAGCATCCTTTTTCCCATACTGTTTTATTGAGGATTTCTAATACCTGCATAGTATCTCTTAGATAAGATCGGATCTTCGTGACGTATTTGATTAAAAAAATGTCAATATATTCTGACAGATTTTCTGTTATGAACCCAATCCCTGAGATAATTGGTCTCCCGGGCAGTTCTTGTAAACTTTTGTGAATCTTTGGGAGAAAATAAAATACCGGTATGATTGGTTTTGTTACGCTAAGATATAGAAATTCTTTTTCATTTAAAATATCTTTCTGTTTCCCCTTTAATAAATGTACATTTAAAGCATCTAAAAACATTTTTGTGGGATCTCTTGTAAATTTCTCATAGGTTATGGTGTCATTTAAAATTCTAGCTGCCTCTTTAATATAATAGCTCCTATCCATTAAAACTACGCCTCCTCCCTTATCGGCTTGCTTTATTATGATCCTATCGTCATCCATTAATTCTTTAAACGCTGTGCGCTCTGCAGGACTTAAATTATTATGAAAAGGCTTATTATCATTTTGCAATTTTCCAAAGCTCTTTAGGACTAAATGATAGAAGGTGTTGAGATGTGGACCTTTACTAAAACTTGGGTAAAAGTTGGATTTCTTCTTTAAAGAAGTATGCTTAAAATGAGGGCCCGTCTCATTCTCATCTCCTATAATAGTGGACTGATTGATCATACCTCTCTCATTGGATTGAGGAGTACTATTTTTTAACAAGAAAAATCTTTTTAATGCCAATTTCCGTAAATACTTGTTGGCATCTAAAAATAGCTCAAAGCTATTGGGTCCTATTGTAGGAGCAAAATTAAGCCCTTTCTTTAAGACAGAATTTTGTGCTGGGTTTAAAACTATGGTGCTAAGATTAAAAATACTGCTCAATGATTCGTTGGTTTCGACCTTTTTCCCCCTTCTTCCTCTCTTTCCCCTAGGCTTCTTTTCCTTTGGGGTTTTGGTGTCTTGTGTTCCCAACTCTGATCCTCCAGTGCTGCATACCTGTTCAGATCCTCCTATCTGCTGTGATGGGGGGCATTGTCTAAAAAATGGGAGCTCGTATTCTTACTATTATCATTCTTCTGTTGCTTTTTCCTAGGGCTATGTATGAATCTGCTAGATTTGCTCCATGGTCTACCTTCTTCTCTCCTATCTAAATCTCTAGATTTCTCGTCTCTACCTGGTCTATCTCTTGACCTATCCCTTCTAGTTGGTAGACCTCTCTAGTCTTCTCTATGTAACTCTTTAGATTCAGGGGATCTTTTCGGAGATCTAATATCTCGTGTGTGGCTATTCTTGCGGTGTAATCTCGGTGATTTGTCTCTATATGCCCCTCTAATGGATGGACTATTAGTCTCATTTTTATTGATGGCAGATTGAGCTTCCCCCTGTGATGTTCTTCGTCGAATAGGGGATTCTGATGTATTATTAATAGATGGCTTTGAGTAAGTTGCTCCTCCTCTAGCTTGAGTGGAAAAAGGTCTATAATGGTTGCTGGGATCTCGTCTATTATGGAAATTCTTATTATCAGCGATCTTAAGTTTCTTCCAACTTCTATAATTTCCACTAATATAATCCTATTCATTCCTATCGAATTTCTTTGATTTGGCTTCTAAAATACCGATTTCTAATTTATCAATCACCTCCTGTACTTCTTTATCTTTTTTCTTAAACTCTTCTGTATGTTCTAAAGACTCCATTGCGATTTGGATTTTATTAATTTCTGTATCCATTAATCCTAGAGATTTTTTATGATGGGCCGTTATTCGACGCATCAACTCAAAGGAACATTCATCTAAGGTTTTATCCCAAACTTTATCAAATTTCTCATCCTTAAAATCAAAAGTGGGGTTCTTGAATAATCTGAGGCCCCTCGGGATCCTTGCTTCAGCCAAATATTTTTCCAGAAAAATAAGATCCCATCATTTACGGGTCTCTTTACATAATAATCTTTCTAATTTGTTGAACTCATTTATTAGAAAATCTTGTTTGGATACTTCGGATTTAATCAGTAAAGTTTTAATATCTCTACTCCTCAATAGACGTCTTGTGAAGACGTTATCTGTAACGCTATCTGTAAAATCTTCTACAATGGTATCCATTGTATCTGGAACAGCCACATGTTCAGCCATTAGTGACAGGAAGTGAATGCAAGAACACAGAAATCACCAGGTGCTCCTGAGGGTGTTCCAGGTGGGGGGAATTAACAAACTGTAATGAATCAACAAATAAAACAACAAATAAAAATGAAAATATTGAAATGAAAATATACAACCTGTGTTCAATTGCAGCTCAACCTTCAATGGATCTTCCTTGTAGATCCTTAACTAGTTGCAGTGTCGAGGTCAGGGAGCGCAGACACCAGGGTAAACATGAAAGTAAAAGAACATAACACAGATGATAGTGCAATACTGTATGATTGATGGATGGTAAAACTAAAATGGAAACATGAAAGGTGGACAAAAACAAAGATTGCCACACAGAAGGATAAGTGGTAAGTGGTGAAACTGCTGCAGGGGGTCAAGCTGCGCCAGCGATTCAATATTTTCATTTTTATTTGTTGTTTTATTTGTTGATTCATTACAGTTTGTTAATTCCACCCACCTGGAACACCCTCAGTGCGTGGTGATTTCTGTGTTCTTATAAATCATCCTGGCCTCCAGCTGAAACAAAAGTTTGTTTCTATCCCCGCCCCTCGTATGGGTGTGGGCTTGTGCAACCGGCATACAGCGTAATGTTGCGAAACTGTGTTGTTTCTCCTTAAAGGGTCTCGCAACCGGTATATGCTTAAAATCTTCACCAGCATCTGGACTCAGAAGGGCTTTGCTGATGGTCGAGCGGTGCGTCACAATGCATTCCTTTAGAATTCTTGTGGTTTTCCCTACATAGTAGAGGCCACAGGGACACTTAACAAAATACAAAACAAATTTAGATTTGCAGTTTAGAAAGTCGTGGATCTTAATGGGATTCCCATTGTGTGGGTGGTTGAACGTTTTGCCCACCATCATAAATTGGCAGTTGACAAAGCCATGACATCTATACACCCCTGTAGTTTTAGATAACCAGGACTCTATATTGGCGTACTTCCCCACCGGGTCTGAGCCTGTCAGCTGCTCCCCGACACTGGGTCCCCTTTTATGGCAAAAGCAGGGTGCATTTTTTAAACTTTACATTACCCATACCTTGGCAAAATCACCACTGCTGATAATGATACATCCGAAACAAATGGCTCTTATAAGATGTGCACAAGCACATAAATGCCCTGAAAAGCGCATTTCTGCCCTTATCTTGACATATAAGAACAGGAAGCATTTGTACACTATATGTTTTGCTGACGACAATGGACTGTTTCGATTTTGCGATGTATACTGTGAGTCAGATGTGCCTCAGGGAATAAAGTCCATACCAGCACTATAATGTATTATTCCTTCTCTTTTCAGCACTAATCAAATTACCAATTGAGCTTTGCATGTCACAGTCTTGTTTTTATTTTTGGATTCAGCTGGAGAAGATTGAGGAGGGAGGGGGAAAAGGGGGGCAGTGGACAATGTGCTAAAGCTATTATCACTGGGGGAAGAAGGTCAATGTACTGTAATTAGAAGGTTTTTAAATGTGGTGTGTTGTCATCTTGACATGATAGTATATCCTGAGCTGAGCATCCATGTGGTGTTTTGGAAAAAGGGAGGGGACTATGAATCATTATCCATCACTCCGACAGCCTGCTAAAAAAAATAATTCAAGCCTTTTCATATGCACCGGTATAGCTGATGGTAATAGTGCCTGACACCAGTTTGCATGAAAAGTAGCTGTTGGATATACCATCTTCGAAGAGAGTCAACTGTGTTCAAGACCAGGAAAAATCTGAGCCTGAGGATTTTTTCCTGGCCCCAATTGTATGCACCTACTTGTGTGTTATCAGATAATTGAGTGCATACAATTGGGGCCTGCCCTGCCTTTCTCCACAACTGGTCTGGTTTTCCTAGTCTTAATCTTTCCCCTAGTGCACCTACCTATTAGACCTACTGAGGTTCTGTGTTCAATGCTCAGTTCCAGCTTCTAGTGAACTTAAGCAAAGCATTCTATTTCCTTTAGGCTTCTTGAATGAAAAGGCTCTTTTGGGCCATAATTACTAAATTTGCAGTGCTACTCCATAAGTCACCATTCAAAAGGGGAAGACACCTTTTGGTCAATTCACCCTTAGACTTGGGAATGTAACTAATGACTTTGCGCCACAGAGTAAACACAGCATTTTATAGCACAAAGGATACCATAAATATTATTACTCTGAGCATGGTGTGCCCTGATTTTCGAAAGAGGGATAGAGAATCAGGGCACTTTGGATTTCAAATAAGTGAATTTATTGAGCCAAAGAAATCGACGTTTCGGCCAGTATGATGGCCTTTCAAGGGCTAGTGGCATAATGAGAAAGTGCCACCAGCACTTTTGAAAGGCCAACATACTGGCCAAAACATCGATTTATATGGCTCAATAATAAGTTTTTTATATTGATTGTCCCCTGATTTTCACCATTTCTGTTTTAAAGTGTTTTATTTAATTGTGTGACAACTCTTAAGATATATCGTTAAAACCCTGCATATAACAGTAAGGAAGAAAGAGCCCTCCTTTGTATACCAGTTTTTCTTATTTATTTGGAAGACAGAGCAAGTTTTGGACAGTTGCATGCCCATTCTTTGGGTAATCCTCCTGATTTGAAATCCTCATGTGTGATGAAGGAAACCTGAGGAAGTCACGTTGGGCCATATTTACTAAGCAGCAATATTGCATAAACCACATTATGGCCCATCCACATATTCTTGTAGCTGCAACTGTAGATATATGTAATTTTCCAGACACAAGTCATACCCAGGCGCACAGGGACAGTAAGTGACTTACCCAGCTGGGTTTTGCCATTGTGTTTGCTCCAATATTGATTTGACCCACTATGCGTGGTAAGATCCATTTTGATATTGTAGTACAGGGAGACCTCTACAGAGGAGATTAGGTGAACACATTTACAATATCAAAAAGGGCCTTACCACGCATAGCGTGTCGAATAATTTTATGAGCAAATACAATCAAAACTCTGAAGGTCTTAGATGCCAAGCAATAGAATCCCCCAACCCACACTGGAGGGGGAACAGGATCAATCAGCTAGCTAGGAGAGTCATATTGTATCTGAATTGAAAACTATGACCCCCAATGGCCTCAATATAGAATTTGACCTTGGGACCTTTCTACGGGAAGATTGTCATTCTAATTGTGTTTGTGCTCTCATCACATTTAACACCATCCAGTCCCTATAAGGCATATCTGCCATCCACTAATTTGCCTTGTTTGCAACTAGTCCTCCAACTATTTTATTTACTAGATTTACATTGGCTTTCATCCATATTTGGTTCTTGTATTGGCATCTTTAGAATTATAGTGGTCAATATTCATTTGTTTTTTTTGCATCCCGAATCACACTCGACGGTCCTAGTGCACACCTAATACTAAGGGTATTACCATCATTCACATCTTTCAAAGAAGTCCTATGCTCTTTGATAATATTCTCTATTCATGTTGGTCCATCCAGTCCATTCACATATTTGGTGTCATCTCAAGAAAAAACGGAGCACAACCGGTGTACAAAAAAAAATCATGGTTGTAACGCCCATAAAAAAAATTATTAGAGTAATTGCAATTAATTTAATAATTCTTTTTATGGGTGTTACCCCTTGATTATGATTTTTTTCTAGTACATCGGTTGTGCCCCATTTTTCCTTCAGATGACACTGGATCTTCACATACATACGGATGCTGCACACCTTGGATTTGCCAGGCTTCAGAGAGGGTGTACAACAGGTAATAGGCATCAGCCTTTATAGGTGTTGCCCCTCTATATATTCTTTATGGGACATTGCCTAAGGCCACATCCATACTCGCGTGTGACACTAACAAAATGCAGTACCTCTATGAGGCTGGCCATAGAGCGTGTGACGAAGCGTGACCGCGCACAGCATTTTCGTGATGTCACGGCCCTGCCTCCGCCATGCCTCCCCATTGCGCCTCCCTCTCCCCATCCCAAAGACAATGGATCGGTCAAGTTACAGCCACACATGACGCCATGCGCACCGTGACGCTAGCGCCTACTATATCTGCGGCCTAAGGGAGGTTGTTCTTGTGCTGCAATATGATATGATCCTTTGGACTTCACCAGGCACTTATTCCTCCATAGCATATCACAAATGGACTGACAATGTGGACAATATAAGGCAATCCGGAAATTACATGACTGCTATCACCTTAAATATGGTGTACAATTTTGGGCAACACTCCTTAGAAAAGACATTCTGGAACTAGAGAGAGTGCAGAGAAGAGCCACCAAATTAATAAAGGGGATGGGCAATCTATCTTATGAGGAGAGGCTAGCTAAATTAGATTTATTTATATTAGAAAGAGGCATCTAAGAGGGGATATGGTAACTGTATACAACTATATTCAGGGACAGTACAAGGAGCTTTCAAATGAACTATTCATCCCAAGGGCAGTACAAAGGACTCGGGGACACCCCTTTAGGTTGGAGGTAAGGAGATTTAACCAGCAACAAAGGAAATGGTTCTTTACAGTAAGGGCAGTTAAAATGTGGAATTCATTACCCATGGAGACTGTGATGGCAGATACAATACATTTGTTAAAAAATAAGTTTGGACATCTTTTTAGAAAGGAAAGGTATACAGGGATATACCAAATAAGTAAACATGGGAAGAATGTTGATCCAGGGATTAATCCGATTGCCAATTCTTGGAGTCAGGAAGGAATATATTTTTCCCTTAAAGAGATATCATTGGATGAAATAACACTGGGTTTTTTTGTTTGCCTTCCTCTGGATTAATAAGTAAGTATAGATATAGGATAAAATCTGTTGTCTAAATTTAGCATAGGTTGAACTTCTCATCTTCTATGTAACTATGTAACGATGTAACTATATCCTTGGAACAGCTTTCTTGAACATATAGGGAGTCAGAGCATCATTTCATACTGCACAGTGCCATTCACATATTTGCCATGATTGGCTTTGAATAAGTCAGCGCAACAGCTTACTAGTAGTACATTCTCATAGGTCCTTCTATTTTCTATATAGAGAACCACTGCTTTAGTTTACTACATATTTCTCTATATACAAATGAGGATTTTGTGCACCCTAAAATCATTTCATATTATTGGAATTTCAATTATACATCATTGGAATATTATCTCATATATGTTACATTTAATACATTGCATTTCAATTTGGTCAAAATATAATTTAATATACATACATTCATTACAAATATTTGTCCCAACTGATTTGATGTAAGTATCAGGATGGGTCAATTATTTAATTTGATATTATTTTTTCATATTATTTATGCATTTTCATGTTTTTATCACTTACTATAAGTGCATTTTATATTATTTTATATGGTTTTATTTTTATTATACCTTTCATCTTTCTGTTTTATGCAGCATAGTGATATATTTATTACTCAGTATTTACCATTGTATATTAGTCTGTTATCAATTAGTGGTCAATCTGTATATTACCATTAACAATGTCCATCTGGACTTCTAAGGGTTAAACAAGTTGACTATTTAAGACACCCAGCAGTCATTTTTAATTCAGAAACCCCTGAAGAAGCGACAGTCCAACGCAAAATGCATAGGTGTAATTCAGCAGTAGAGATTCATCTGGGAGTGCCGTTTCCCATAGTGCATTATACGTACTGATGTCAAAGAGAGGTGGAGCATAAGACGTAACCAACAAGGACCTACCCAGACAACACGCAGCAGAGCAGCGTCCGCTCGGGAAGCCGGAGCATGCACTCCACTGATGAGGATCGGGAAAGACGTCCAATAGCGACCTTGCAGCCTGACTGTACAGATCAGCTGAGATCCAGAACCTGCTTGATATCTACTTGCCTTTATCCAAGGAACATCTTGTGAGTAGTAGTCCAATGACTACACTCCATGACGATGCAGAGTTCCATTGGCGTATGTTCATGTTTTTAATAGGGCTACATTAAACAAATTATCAATATAAAACAGTCTCTCGGTCCTAATTATATGACTAATTGCTCTGGGAATTAGACCTGCATTTCAATTCGTATACTATTCTCTAGCATTGCCCACCATTGGAGAGGCTACTCTCCTCTAGTGTCTATCTGCAGTTTGTCCTATACCACACACTGTTGCACTATATTTGCATTTTCTCTTTCTATATACACCGTCCACATCGCTTGATCCAATCGGAGCATCACCTGTGGAAAGGAAGGCTATACAGTACGTCTACCTGAAGCCTCAGTCTTCTCCCGGTGGCTTGAATTCGACCTAATCCTAAACATAAACCTGATTTTTGGACTAATAAGTGGATTGCACCTCACTGCTTTAAATAATACTTATTACTGTATTCACTTTATTCATTTTATTGTATTTACTGTTTTCATAGTATTTTTTTACATTTGCGGCACTATTTAGTGTCACTTTCACATCACACTTTGCACTTCAACAGAGATTTTTTATTAGCGCTTACCACTATTTATCAGCATCTCATAGTCTAGCAGTATAGTTCTCACAATCAGAGTTTTATGAACGATTTCAAAACCCTGAAGGGATATAGAAAGAATAGTATTATCACTCTTATTATCCAATAACAGTTCATTTAACATCATCAGTGTTGCAGAGGCAGGCAACAAATTGCAGTCCATTTACAGACCCTTTTTGAAAATCCATTTACAGATTATACCACTATAATATATGAAGCATAGAAAAGATTGCCCAAGATCATACATTGTCGGTGACTAAGGCAGGTTTATTGTACTACAGAGTGTCTCTAAGAGGAGTTGAAAACTCCTTCAGGCTGGAAAAAACCCTTAAAATTACTGGGTGAGTTATGTGACTGGCATATCTGTTTCTCAGCCATGTCTATCAGTCATAAAATTGTGTACCTCACTCCCGTGGCTTTTAAAACTCCTGTTTCTGAGGGAGAGAGGAAGACGGAAGCCTGTAGAAATCAAATACAACATTATTAGAGATTTCATTGTAAGAAGTTAACTATATATATATATATATATATATATATATTTATAAATATATATATATATATAGAGAGAGAGAGAGAGAGAGAGAGAGAGAGAGAGAGAGAGAAACAGGCACAAAAATTCCAACGTTTCGGTCCTGTATAGAACCTTCTTCAGGGGCGTGAATTTTTGTGCCTGTTTTTCTCTAATATATTTGTTTTTTGCATTAATACCTTGAGTGCTGTTTTTGTTTCCCATTGGGTTACATTGTATATATATATATATATATATATATATATATATATATATATATATACCCCCTTTGTATCCCCCTGAGGAAGGTCCCATTCTGTAGGACCGAAACGTTGGGTTTCTTGATGTATTTTTGCTTTCACTAATACACTTTGATTTTCAACATTGAGTGCTGTCTCTTGTTTACCAATCCTTGGAACGGTAACGTATAACTATATATATATATATATATATATATATATATATATATATATATACTGCGTTAAGTTATAGTGAGTAAAAAAAGTGACAAAAACCCTCCACAGCAAAGCAAAGTTGTATTTACACACACATATATATATAACACACACACAGGTATAAACAAGAGATGACTGCACACACAGGGTAATATGCCAAAAAGATGGTGTTCATTGTGCACGGTAAAGGAAGAGAGGTATAACTAGCAACAGATCACCAAAGTGATCCAAAATACCAGCACAACACAGCAACTGCAGAAAAAGGTGATTTATTAGTCCATAGTGCGGACAACCCCCCCCCCCCCACACACACACTTTTCTCAAGGGTAACATTACCACTAAGAATCACACATTTTATAGCAAAAAAAAATAAAATAGGAGAGGAGTCAGTGTTGCAAAGCAGCAACGGTGAATATCATTGAAAGTGAACTGTGATAAGGAATATACTGTATGGAGGATGGACAGGGACTTGGCAGCAGAACTAATTAATATCAAAACAGTGATATTCGGTATCTAATGAAAAAACAGGGACCAGCTGACAGAGACCATTCAAATAGTCCAATAGTTAACTAAAGCATACTCAAAAAGGCTGTACCTTGCTAACTGAGCAAATCTCAGAGCATACATAATTAAAGGACATAAAGGAATATGAAAGACATGAAAACTGAATCCAGCTATTATAGTGTTAATTTCGTAAATTCAAACATCAATGACACAGGCCAAGCAGTAGCAACATTGCAGCAGTTGTATTAAGGAAGTGAATCCCACAGCAATAACCCCCCCCCCCCCCCCCCCCCCGGGCGACCTATAATTTCAGCTACGCATTCCCTACTGGCACAATTTGTAGATTAGTACCTTCAACCGGTAGTCAAGGATATACCTTCCTATATTGCTTATACAACACACTTTCTTAATAAACTGGGTGAATGTAAAGGTAAAGGTAATTTTTCAACTCTTATACAGATCACTCTTGATATGTCCAGTTTATATGCCAACATTGAGCATGAAGAGGGCATTGATGCCCTTAGACACTCTTTATCTACAAGTTCCGTATACTTTGGTCCCTCTATTGAATATATTTTTTTGCTTGTTGACATCAAACTACATAAGAATATTATTTCAGATACCTGAGTCAATTTTACTTACAAACACGGGGTACAGCGATGGCGTCTAATATGGCCCCGTCATACGCTAACATTTTTTATGGGACAATATGAACAAATACACATCTTGGGTAATCCTGACAACTCGGATAAAATTAAGTTCTATGTTAGATATACTGTATAGATCTCTTTTTTCTCTGGAATTGTTCTGAATTGGTACTGTCTGACTTAATTATTCAATTTAATTCATCACTAGCATTAATTTTCTGGACATAATAGTTACTAAACACACTGACTGTTTTCAGATGCAAATTTTTCATAAACCTACTGAATACTCTTCTTCTTGCTACCAGCCCATTGAAAGGGGCTTACCTTACTCCCAGTTTATTAGGGTAGACCGAGTTACCAGTGATCCCGCAGACCTTAAACAAGCACTTATGACTATGGGTAAACGTTGTTTTTTTTTTGGAGGAAGGTTGTCCGGATGCAGAAGTCAATGTAGCAATATAAAAAGGTTTTTTATTACAACAAAAGGTATTGCACATATAAAAACCTACAAATATGAGTGAATCTGACATTTTTTTTGTGACCAGTACATATTCGAGTGCTTCTTGTGCATTCAAGAACATAATTTCTCAACACAGGCACATTATCAGCAGTGATCCTGTTATTGGTTCAAGTGTTGCATCAAAACCTATGTTTTTCTATAAAAGAGGCAAAAACCTACAGTACCTCTGCCAACAATTAGCTTACTTTGCGCAAGGGCACATTTAAATGCTCTAGATGCTTCAATTGCAAACATCTTATTATTGGATCTTCATTCAATCAGCCACACACAGGACAAAAGATGGACATTAAATACAGACTAGTATGTTATGTATGTATGTATGTATGTATATATTTATATAGCAACATCCAATGTGACCAAAATACACAGTGAAATACCTGTATATCTCTTGAAAAAAATGGTCATTTAGTTAACCCTTTGGCCAAAGCGTATAAGCCTGGGAGCCACTTTCAAGGCATGACCATAATATCGCAGGTCCACTAACTGATAAAAATCCTTATTTACCTCTATAATTAGAGGCAGGATGGTCCTGGCATTGAACCTGTCGCAACCAGCTGCATGAAAAGAAAACCTGCTTACCTGGACAGTGGGGAGGGGCGAGCTTTTAACCCTGGGTGGGAGGAGCCACTAACCTCCAAAACAGCTGAGACCAGCTGGACAAAGTAAACAAACACACAGATACTCAGCAAGCTCTCAGAAAAACCACAAAATCCACACACAAATCAAGTCGCTTAACCTATCGCAACTCATTTCCCAACCCACACGAACAAACCTGTAATCGCACAACCATTCCTTGCTTGACTGGATTCTCTCCTCAAATCCCAGCAGAATCCAATCCTCTGGCATCCTTCCTGACATTTTCAGTGACCATGCAATAGTGTACTGTGTAAGGAAAATTAAACCGCCCAATCAAGCCCTAAAGTTCTCCTCACTAGAACATTTAGAAACTTTAACCCACAACAGTTTCTGGATGACCTTACCAACTGCCCTTGGCACAGAATTGATTTAATTCCCGACCCTGATTCTGCGCTTGACTATTTCCAATCCGAGTTCTTAAAACTCTGTGATATCCATGCTCCACTACGCAGAATAAGGGTACGGGCTGCCCACCTTCCATGGGGTACACCTGACCTTATAGCACTCTACCAGTTCAGGGATGCCTTGTGGAAAAGCCACAAAATAACTCCAAGGATCTCAATTACTACAGATGCCTGCGGAACATGTGCACAAGGCAAACAAGGTATGCAAAAGCACAATATTACTCTGACAATCTCCTCCAGAACACATCAAACCCAGCTAACTTCTGTAAGGTTATCAACAACATATTCCAGCCTTCTAACCATCAACACCCAAGTAATATCACTAAGGGGGATATTACTCTGACAAACCCCACCGACATTGCAAATGCATTCAATGATTACTTTGTGGGGTGTGCTACTAACTTATTAGCGAAACGCAACCCAAACCACAAACCTGAATCTCATCCTGGGAGTACCCATATAGCCCCACCCCCTCCCAACACTGCCCACAATTTTCAATTTGGCCCAGTATCCGAAGAGGAGATTACACAAGCGCTTCTCAAATTAAAACTAAGCAGCCAATGTGGATCTGACTTACTACAATCTAGGTTCCTAAGACTTGCTGCCCCAGCAATTGCCAAACCAATTGCTTCCATAGTCAACTCTATCCTGTCTGCAGGCCATATCCCTAAGACCTGGAAAGCTGCCAGAGTTGTCCCAATCTTCAAAAGTGGGGACAAAAACACTGTCTCAAACTACAGGCCAATCTCCCTTCTCCCAATCCTATCCAAAGTCATGGAAAATGTGTCCACTCCCAATTAAGCGATTACTATAACAAGACAAATTTCCCTAGCCAATTCCAATCTGGCTTTCGCCCCAAACACTCTACCGTAACTACCCTGCTAAAAGTTTGCAATGAAATCCAGTGTGGAATGGAACGGGGTCAACTCACTGGTGCAGTATTCCTAGATTTTGTTGATCATGCTATCCTGCTCAACAAACTCCAGAGCTCTGGAATAGGGAAGCATGCTTTAAACTGGTTTCAGTCCTACCTATCAGGTAGATCCCAACATGTGTCCATCTCTGGCTCTAACTCTAACCCCCTGGATATCACCTGTGGCGTCCCGCAAGGCTCTGTTCTGGGGCCCCTACTCTTCTCAGTGTTCATCAATGATCTTCCCACAGCTTGTCAGAAAGCCTCAATACACATGTATGCAGATGACACAATCCTATATGCACACAGCCATAGCCTCTCTGACCTTCAACACATACTTCAGTCTGACTTTTTCAGACTCGAAAACTGGATTTCCCAAAACAAACTGTTTTTAAACACTGACAAGACTGTAACAATGGTGTTTGGGACCAAGACTACATTTGTAAAGCTTCCAGTGACTGAGCTCCTGATTAGAACCAATGCTAACACCACCCTAACTCCTGTTACTAGTTTTAAATACCTGGGCTTATGGTTTGACTCCCACTTAACATTCGGGATGCACATTGATACCCTGACAACCAAGACCTATGCCAAACTAGGGGTACTTTACAGGAACAAATCCTCCCTAAGTCTCCTGGTCAGAAAACGTATCGCACAGCAGATGCTAATGCCAATTATTGACTACGGAGACATAGTATATGGCTCAGCACCTCAAACCCACCTTAGCAAACTTGACACCCTCTACAATTCAATTTGTCGTTTTGTTCTCCAATGCAACTACAACACACATCACTCTGAAATGCTCAAAGAACTAGATTGGTCATCACTCGAGTCTAGGCGCAAAGTTCACCTTTCCTGTCTTGCCTTCAAATTCTTTATGGGCAAGCTACCCAGCTACCTGAACAAGCTCCTCACCCCTACCACATGCAGCACCTATCACCTGAGATCAGACTCCAAAAGACTGTTCATAGTCCCAAGGCTCAACAAAGTATCCGGCCGCTCCTCCTTCTCTTACCGTGCACCCTAAAACTGAAACAACCTACCAGAGACTCTTACATCCACCACCAGACTGGCACTATTATATGTGAAAACTATAATAACTAAATAGTCTATAAATAGTATTAACCCTTTTATATTATAAAATATTTTGAATATGGAAAAATGTGTTAATATCTTGTAAACGTAAGCCAACTAGTAATCTGTGTGTTTTACACATAGTGTAACACATTTCTGTGTCATGCCATCTATACCGGATAAAAGTAGAAACCCTTGTTTTGTAGAATTATATTGTTACATTGCAGTATCAACTCTTTTGTATTATAAAATACTTTGAATATGAAAAAATGTGTTAATATCATGTAAAAGTAAGCCAATTAGTAATCTGTGATCTTTATATCTTTACACATAGTGTTATACATTATATCTAAAATATTATCAACAAAATAGACTGTTTGAGTTGCAATAATTATTGTATGTTCATGTTGTGTGGAAAATTTGATGTGGTGTAAATGAAACATAATTTTTTATCTAATTACTAGCACATATATAAAAATTATGGTTATAAATTTATTTATAAACTATTTATAGACTATTTAGTTATTATAGTATTCACATATAATAGTGCACAAATTAAGTGTCGTCCAGAAGCTGAAATCTTTGTAACTTCAAGTGCACTTTCCAATCACACTAATTAATGTAAAATAATTAAATCCTCTCCCTTCACTATGTACCTACACTCCTGATAGCTGCCAGTTGAATATCTGATAAAGAAAGCACTACCTCTTCTAACTGACCTCTAATTAAACAATCTCTTCCATACTTGATCTTATTGAAGATATTGTTCTATCATATACTGACAATTATACACTTTTTGTGATTATAACACAATTATAGTTGAACAAAATCTCTATAAATGATGTTTCATAAGGTGTTAAAATTTGTTAAACACATTCTTATGTTGTTATCTAATTGTAATTATGCTCCGAATGTGCATACCTTTACAATACATAGCGCTATGATAATTGAAATAATTGTTTTAACTAATTAAATATTGTTGAATAGAATAGGGTATATATAGGCATCTATTAACTCCAAAACCCACACACTCCTGACGAAGCCGTATGCAGTTCTCAAGGGCTGGGCGAAACGCGTAGAGTGGTGTTTTGGACTAGGGGGCGACCCGTAGTTTCCCAATCCTCAGAGCCGTGACGTCACACGCACAGGAGGACGCTCAGAGAAAAGCTGGGATTTCAAAGTGCAGGCGAAGGAGCTCCGGAGTACCAAGGGGAGGCGGTGAGAGCTGCGGTGAACCCAGTATATACACATATATTGTGACAAACGCTTGATTTATTTTAGCACATTGTAAGTGCACATTTTATATACCTATTTTTTATAAAGTATTTTATACACCAGATCGCGCTATGTATTGCTGTTTTTCCCTCTCATATATACCATCACCATATTGACGAGACGAGCCTAGAGGGAGTTCCACATATCATCAACACCTACTGGGTAGCAGCCCTATCTGCTAATCGCATTTTTACCACTGACATCTTGTGAGTTGGCATACCATCAGAGCCAAGATTGCATCTCATCATTTATCTCTTTACCAATACATCTGCACTTAAATTTTGCACTATTCTTTTCTTTTGTTTCCCATATATGCTCCTCCTGGACTGTTTGAGATCTATCATACTTCCTGGAACCCGTGAAACAGGTCCCACCAGAGGGTTTGGGCAGGGTTATTAACTATCTGCCTTTAATTTGGTTTATTTTTTGTGCACGTATCATTAATTGCACCTGTTATTTTTTTGCACGTTATATTATTAATTTATATTTTAAGTAGTTAGCGCCTTGTATCACTATTATTCACAATACACTGCGTGGCTGTGTGTGCATAGACTGCTGCTGAGCGTGCTTCAAAGTAAATTTTGTTTGTCTCCCGAAGCGCCGAGCTTTGGAAACTGTACGTCCCCAGTTTGCGCACCACTGCATTTAATCACAACACACACACACAATCACAACACAGACACAGCACACATACTCAATCACAACACCCACAACACACACTAATATCACAACACACACACAAGACAACACACTCAATCTCAACCAAGACAGACACAACACACACTCAATCACAACACACACACACAACATACAATCAATCCCAACCAACACAGACACAACACACACACACACAACACACACATACTCACAACACACGCAACACACACTCAATCACAACACACACACAACATACAATCAATCACAACCACACACACATACACTTAATCACAACACACACTCAATCACAGCCAACACAGGCACAACACACAAAATCACAACACCCAACACAGACAGACACACAACACACAATCATAAGTCACAGACTTTCACCTGGGGGAGGAAGTACTACTGTAAGCCTGCTTCTGTCCCCCATGCTGCTGAAAACTGGGACGGGTAACACAGGATAAGGAGGGGATGTCTGTGTGCAGGGAAGTAAAGCCCTGCCCCCGCAGCAAGGCCCCACCCCCTCTGCAATACAGAGCAGAGAAGCAGCCTCAGCACGGAGCTTCTGGCTGCCCATGCACAGCTCTGCCCGCCCCCAGGTTTCCCCGCACCCAGCCCGCCCCCCCCCCTAAATAATCTTGCGCCCCCCAGTTTGCGCACCGCTGCTTTAAGGTATTGTGATATTCTTCTTGTAGTGGGCCTGACAACATATACATAATAATTTGACACTAATACAATTGAGTGTAACTTTAGTCTGTCCGCACCGAATATTATAATCTTTGTTCTATATATTTCTTTCAACTGGGTCTCTTAGATATTGTGTGTATTATGTGTTAGGTTTGTTGTGCACTGACTGAGTTAGCTATTATTGCTAGCATGGGTGTGCCAGGTTAATAGCACACTGTAATTATATATTATATCATGTGTTATCTAAAATATTCTATAGACATCTATTATTGTATTGCTATATTACATATATCAGCCGTAGGTGTCTCTTTTGATATGGCTTGTGGTGATTTATTCGATGAGTGTTACTGCTCCCTCGCTGTGGTAACTGCTGGTGTGTTAAGGTATTGAACCTCTGAACTGTCCTTAATGTTACTTATATTTGTATTTTATTGTGGCAAATTTATATCCTGGATTTTATTTCAGGACATTATTATTATTTCATACACCTTTTAATTATGGCAACTTTTCTGTCTACTTTTGTTTTTCTTTTGGTTTCTTCTTACAACACTTTATTGATTGCTGTGGGTTTCACTTCCTTAATACAATTGCTACAATGTTGCCACTGCTTGGTCTGTCTCATTGATGTGGGAATTGAATTATGTGTGCTCTGAGATTTTCTCAGTTAGTTACAGTAGACACAGCCTTTTTGAGTATGTTTTGTATGGTTAACTATTTGAATGGTCTCTGTCAGCTTGTCCCTGTTTTTTTCTATTAGATACTGAATAGCATTGTTTTGATATTAATTAGTTCTGCTGCCATGTCCCTGTCTGATCCCCATACAGGGGCGTACTATAGCCTGGGCAAAGACCGGGAGCCTGCGCTCTTGGGGGGCCTGCTCTCCCCCCCCCTCTCGTTGGCCCGTCTGTCTCTCTTCAGATAGAGACAGGCGGGGGGAGATGGTATGCGGCGGCCCTCCAGCATTAAACAGAAGCTGGTAGAGCAATCAGGACATGTTACACAGGCAGAGCAGGATGGCAGGAGAGGAGCGCATTCTAGCTGTCTGACCCGGAAGTCTTTCTTACTTCCGGTGTCTGCTGCTAGAGCGCGCTCCTCACCTCGTGCCATCCTGCTCTGCCTGTGTAACATGTCCTGATTGCTCTACCAGCTTCTGTTTAAGGCTGAGGGCCCTTGACCTCTGCATACCATCTTCCCCTTCCTGTCTCTAGTACAGGTAAGCATGGAGTAGGAGGATGGGGAGAGCTGAGGAGGACGGGGAGAGCTGATGATGATGAGGAGGGGGAGATCTAATGGTGATGAGGGGGATATCTGATAATGGTGAGGGGGAGATCTGATGATGGTGAGGGGGAGAACTGATGATGGTGTTGAGGGGGAGAGCTGATGATGACAGGGAGAGCTGCTGGTGATGATGGGAGAGCTGATGATGAGAGGGAGAGCTGCTGGTGATGAGGGAGAGATATGATGATGAGGTGGAAATATGATGATGAGGGGGAGAGCTGATGATGATGAGGGGGGAGCTGAGGATGAGGGGGAGCTGATGATGATGAGGTGGAGAGCTGATGATGATGAGGGGGAGAGCTGATGATGAGGGGGAGAGCTGATGATCAGGAGATCTGATGATGATGAGTGGGAGATATGATGATGATGATGATGAGGAGGAGGAGATATGATGATGATGAGGGGGAGATATGATGATGATGAGGGGGAGATATGATGATGATGAGGGGGAGATATGATGATGAGGGGAGATCTGATGAGTGGTAGAGCTGATCATGATGAGGGGAGAGCTGATGATGATCTAATGTGGGGGAGAGCTGATGATGATGAGGGGGAGAGCTGATGATGATGAGGGGGAGAGCTGATGGGGGGGAGATGAGGGGAGCTGATGTGCAATTTATATTGATCTTTCTTGTAAGAACAATGTTTTTGTTCTATTATTAGTAAATCTTATTTACAGTACTTCACTGTGGTGTTTTTTGTTTGCTCTTCTGTTTTCTAGATGTGTGTATATATATATATAAATTTGATACTTCCCATTATAATCTTTGCATCAAGTAACTCCTCCCTAACACTTCTTATTGACACTCTCCAACTCGCAAGCTGGAGTATCTAGTGCAAAAACCTATACACATTGATTCAAAGGGACGCATGATGAAAGTGACATATTTTTGGGTCAATTTTGCTGCAAATTTACTGTTATATATCACCCCCCTGCATGCGATCGTTTTCCATATTTTACATATGCAGTGTTTTATACTGTGTACAATAGAGCTGCTGAAACTACACAAATATTAATATATTGTAGGGAAATCAGTGCATATGAATATTGTGCGGTCTAAGGCCGTGTCCAGGGCGAAGCTGAGCGCACACTCGTGCGCAGCGCAATCAAACACATTGCAACAATGGGTTTGTCCTAAGTGCGCGTTCTTGTGCATATGCCCGTGAGCGCTCTGCGCTCAGCTGCTTGCTGAGACAAATTATTTAGAATTTGTCGCGCTTGCCCTGGTCACGTGCGCAGTTCAGCCAATGAGGACAAACCGCTCATGGGACATCACGGGCTCGCCCCCCGCGCTCAACTACACTGGACACTAATCGCCCCTTCTCTCACTGCACAGCGCTCGAGCGAGAGCACGCTCGCCCTCAGCCTGGACGGGGCCTTTGTGTTGTTAGATACACATCTAAAGCACAAACAATGTTTGGATAAGACGTAATCAAGCGGGATTGCAGTCTGTGCAGCAGGTAGAGACATTGGGCAAAAGTTGTGAATTTGTGCTTCCTGACAGTTTCTTGGCTAGGATGCGAGTTCCCCAACATGTTAACAATAATAGAGTATAAATGGCAGAAATCTTCAGATCTGAATACCTGCATTTAAGTGACTAAAGGGATTGGTGCAGAGCGCTGTGGAGCAGCTGTTGTTCAACAGACATCTCCTGCCTCAGGATGGATAGCACAACTGCTCACTGATTGCAGTGACATTACACAGCCTGCTCTGTTTTACAAGAAGCAGCAGCTCTGACATTTACCAGAGCTACATATATAAGACCAGAGAACCTGTCGGGGTGAATCTGCAATAAGTGATGGCAGGATCTGTAGACGACAAAACAGAAACTCTGCAATCCGTGCAACCCCTATTTTAATTAACCATCCTGCTTACTTCTTAAGGCACTGAAAGGTGTGTGTTTCAAAGGTTTTTTTTTTTAAATATATATATTTGTGTATGTATGTGTGTATATACACACACACACACAAGCGCAAAATACATCTAATGGCAGTGACATCTTTAATGGGTTCAATTTAAAAAAAGTTTGCCACTTAAAAAGCATGAATATTTTCAAATATTTTTTAACTTTCAGTGTTTTCATAGTAACCGAATACAATTGGAGATTTAGATTTTTTTTTTAACGTGTACTTATTCTGTTTGGTAAGACATTATGGGGCACATGCAGCAATTGCTGGTACAAGTTATCGAACCTATTCTAGTGTGAACTCCCATTGACTTGAATGGGAGTTAATGGCGGAATGGTGTGATAATCCAGACCGGAATTTGATGCAGGTGTCCTTATGTATTAAAGACGAAATGTAAGCGCATTGTTTTTTTTTGGTTTTTTAAACTTGCACTAAAATATATCTGAGACATGCTGCGTCTATATATTAATTTTAGTTGCACCACTTTCTTGTATGTCTCCCACTAGAGGAGGAAGTGCGGGGAGTTAGTTACATTTGCATGTTGGCTCAGCTCAATGTATTAAGAAATGTACAGTTTGTATTATTTTTGTGATGATTTTCTCCGACAGTTTAAAGGTGACATAAGTGTTTTTTGTTTTTGTTTTTTAACACAGCATGTACCAAATTTTACAAGAGTAAAAAAAAAACCAACTTTTAATAAACAAGACACTTTCAATCAGAAAAATGCTAATTATTTTCTTTTATCAACATTTTATTGAGTTTCCGTTTAAAAAAAAAAAAAAGCAACAAAAACAGACAATCGCAATTACAGTCACTTCACAACTTCAATCAATCCAAATACATGATGCAAACACCTTCAGCTTTTGTTTCAACATTATCTCTCATTCCCTCTACACCAGGGGTCTCATATACTCAGTCCTCAAGGGCCACCAACATGCCAGGTTTTATGGATATCCCTGCTTCAGCACAGGTGGCTCAGTCAAAAACTGAGCCACTGATTGAGCACCTGTGCTGAAGCAGGGATATTGGGCTGTTGGTGGCCCTTGAGGACTGAGTATGAGACCCCTGGTGTAGACTGTGCGCGCTCACGAGCAGGGCCCTCATTACTTCTTTGTATCCTTTTGTGGTAACTCTGTTTTATTTATTTGATGCCACTCTGTACCCCTATTGTACCGCGCTGCTGAATATGTTGGCGCTTTACAAATTAAATATAAACTATAAACTATAAAATATAAAAATGATGATGATAAAATCATATAGAGACATAAACAAAATAGAAGAACCTAGAGCCTTGCACCTGTAATAAATATTTGCAAAAATTAAACAAAAATAAAATAGCATTTAATGGTTATAAATGAACAATGCGTCTGATGATAAGTTTGATTTAATATTCTAATCTATTACATATTTCCATACCCATAACATGCCTCGGATAAAGTCCTCTGTTCTCTATTCCTCCTCTGCTTGGGATCAAGCATTATTATTATGGGCACTTTCTCCGCTTTGTTTAAGAGATACTGAGAAAGATTTCACATTATTAGTTTTCGCTTGGGGACCCAGCTTTAGGATAAAATGTTCCCATTTCTCATGTTAATATGTAACTATGCGGTCATTCTCTCAATTATCAAGGTGCTAAAAGGTTCTGTGTTTAATTAGTCAATTGTAGGAGCATTTTTTTAAAATCCAGGTATTAAATATACATTTCCTAGCTGTTCGGAATATAATATACAGCATGTATTTGTTTGTCCGCCAGTCCCAGATTCACAGTATCTCTAGCTATCGGGTATTTGTGAGAGGAGCAGCAATACTGTATTTCCTCCTACTTTTTTAAAATTATTTTTATAGGTAAAGCATGTGACAATTCTGCATTCTTACCTAAACTGCCAATTGTTTGGTGCTCCTGTTATAAGACTGTAAAAATCCTGATTGTGTGCCTAACATAATGGCCGCCTTTCAGTTTCAATCAATCCTTCAGTCAGTGTAATTCAGCAGCTACAAGGTATCCTTATATTACTAAAGTAACATTATCTATTGTTACAGGTCAATATTTCCCGATTTTGCCACGAACTCTCAGCATGTGTTTTAGATCGGCCTTGCAATATAACTGTCAGGATCGCCTAGACCTCCTGCCTAGCCATAGCTTCCTTGTCCACTGGGTGTGCTGCTGCCTTCTGTTGGCTCTGGGTTCCTCTGTCTGTCTGTCTGTCTTCTTGTTGCTCCTGTCTCTGTCCTTTATAGCTTGCTTCCTGTCTGTTGTTTTTGCCTTTGCTTCAAGTCAGTACTCCTATGCACATGCCTCTGTCTTTGATTCCTGATCTGTTCATGTACCTGTACCTGTATTATAGTCTGTTCACAGTA
The DNA here is from genome assembly GCF_040206685.1 of Ascaphus truei. Classification (NCBI taxonomy): domain Eukaryota; kingdom Metazoa; phylum Chordata; class Amphibia; order Anura; family Ascaphidae; genus Ascaphus; species Ascaphus truei. The sequence continues at coordinate 78,072,739 of NC_134485.1, forward strand.
AAGGCCCTTGCTAGTAATCTGGCTTGTCCCTGTTTGTTCCTGCTCCCCGGTCTCAGTCCCTGCTCCCTGTTCTCAGTCCCTGTCCTGCCCCACCTTTCCTGTTCCAGTCTCCTCGTTGCCGACCTCTGCTTGTTACCTGACTTTGCTACCTGCCGCCTGCCTCGGACCCCTGCTTGTTACCTGACTTCGCTACCTGCCGCCTGCCTCGGACCCCTGCTTGTTACCTGACTTCGCTACCTGCCGCCTGCCTCGGCCCCCTGCTTGTTACCTGACTTCGCTACCTGCCGCCTGCCTCGGACCCCTGCTTGGGACCCCTACTACGCTCGTGCTGTTCCGGCCACCGAGATCCTACCCGCCACAGGAGTCTCCCGTGACAGAAAGCAAAGGCCACTTCTGGATCTCGCTGGAACAGATTCTCTGCCTTCCTGTTTCAGCGGACCCCATCCGCTTGGAGGAAGATAAGTACTTTTTTTTTTGTTTTTTGAAATCCCAGTTGGGATCCTGAAGGTTTTGTTGCTGCAAAGGTTTCTGCAGGGTTTTTTGTGCCACTTTCTCCCTGAGAAGAATTCCCTTTTATAAAAAAAAAACCCTCCCTGCTGTACCTGTTTTTGCCATTTTCAGACTTTCATTACCTGGACAAGAATTGTCTCTGCATTGTGGGTGGGCCACTGCAGATTTTCAGACTCACATTTCTATTTAAGACGGTTACCTTGATTTACTGCTTTCCCTGGTTGGACCACTGCTGTTCACAGGGTCCCCATTTCAAAAGACAAAAGTGCTCCCATTATTTTGTTGCTGCATGCTTTGATTTTCTTGCATCTATAGTTTTTCATATGATTGGTTCTAAGGTTTCAGGTTTACCTGCAAATTCCCCTAAAGTTTGTTTCTCTGCAACATATGATATCCCTACGCCTGATATCAAAGGTTTCAGATTTGACTGCAAGGTTCTCTGTCTGATATTCCTATGTCCAATGTCAAAAGTTTCAGATCTAACTACACGTTTTCTCTGTATTAGTTTCCTGCTGTCTATGATATTTCTATGCCTGATATCTAAAGTTTCAGATTCAACTGCAGGTTTTCTTTGTCTATATGATATCGCTACGCCTGATGCCTAAAGATTCAGATGTAACTGCAGGTTTTCTTTGTCTATATGATATCGCTACGCCTGATGCCTAAAGATTCAGATGTAACTGCAGGTTATCTCTGTCTGTATGATATCCCTACGCCTGATTTCTAAAGTTTCAGATATAACTACAGGTTTCTCTGTCTGTTTTTTCCTTGCATTTATAAATCTCTGTGACTAATGCTAAAGTCTCAAAAGGTCAGCTCTCCTAACTTGTGTCTCTCTGTGTCTAATATTCCTGTTGTTCATTCTTATGCTTCTGTTTTAAAAACACATTTCCTCTTTACTGGTTTCTTGGGAAGTGTGGTTTCCCCATGTCTGAAATTATGGCTCCCACTCAAACAGTCTTGAGCAGTAAATGTGAACATAGTATCACTGATTCTTCAGAACTTCTCAAAGCAAGGAAGAAGAAGAAAAAGAAGGGAGGCATTACTGTGGACGTTGCAGAAGGAATTAAGAATGAAAATTTAACCTCAGAGTCTGCATTTGATGAAAGAGATATGCTGCAGCTTAAGGCAACTCACAGACGTATCCCAAGAATAGTGGAAGAGAAGAAAGATGCCCCTACTCAGACGCTTCAAGCTGCACAGAAAGCGATTGATTGTCTTTATGGACGTTTATATAAGGAGCAAGAAGCTAATTCTGCACTACAAAACTGCCTATCCTCAGCAATTGCTAAGTGTGTTCTCCAGGAGAAAGAAAAAGAGCAGTTGGAGAGTGACCTGGGTGGCATTTCAGCTAAGCTGGAGAAGGCATATACTGATGCTGCCGAGAATCGGCACCTCGCTTCTAAAAGTAACGAATTCCTGGAAATCTCTATGAAGGAAATTGACAGGCTTAATACAGAGCTTAAAGTCTCCCAGGAGGAGGTTTGCAACTTCAAAAAAGAGATGGAAGTCGTTCGGGAGGAGAGATGCTACTTGAAAACAGAGATACGTTCTATGAGAGACACCTCCGAAGAGTTAAATAGTAGGTTTGAAATTATAAACAAAATGAGTAAGAACTTCTCTGTTCAAGCCAGTGAAGGAGATAAAAGACTCCATGAATCAGAAGAGGAGAAGAGACTATTGATAGAAGAAAAGTCAAGGATGCAATTAGCGCTGGAAAAAGCAGAGGGTGACTGGGAAAAAGAAAAATATCAGTTGGAGAATGACAGGTTGATCTTGTCAAGTAAGCTGGAGAAGGCCTACGCTGATTCTGCCCAGTACCAGACTTTCATGGCTCAAGTTGACGCAGCACTGGAAGCATCTCAGAAAGAGGTTCACAGGCTTACTACAGAGCTGGAAGCCTCTAAGGAGAAGAGTTGCCACTTCAACACAGAACTATGTTCATTGAGAGAAATCTTCGAAGGGTTAAATATCAGTTTTGAAACTGTAACCCAAGAGTGCAAGAATCTCTATGTCCAAGTCAGTGAAGGAGATAAGAAACTCCATAAATTAGGAGAGGAGAAGAAACAGTTGGCCCAGGAAAAGTTAGATGTGCAGACAGCACTGCAGAATGCAGAGAGAGTGCTGCAAGAAGAACGTGTCTCCCTGGAGCGGCACACACAAGCAGAAAATATGCTGCAGAGTCAGCTGCAAGAACTGCGTACACATCTGCAGGACACCAAGGAGAAATGGGTGAATGCTGAAGAAAAGCAGCGAGTTCTGCAGGAAGAAAGTTTCCAGACTGCCTACAAAATAAAGATGCTGCAAGATTATTTGAGTACCCAGTGTGTCCCCAAAGAACAGCATGAGGAGCTGAAGGCCACACTGAGCATAACCAGAGCCTCGCTGGAGGAAGAGCTGAAAACTCGAATAGCTGGTTTTTCATTGGGTGATGCCACGAAACGGCAGTCGCAAGAGGAGACCATGGAGAGCGAACTCTATGTTCCCACTTACCCATGTGAAAAGTCTGCACCCATCCTTGATGCCCACATTCCTGATGTCCATGCCTCTGCAATGGAGTTGAACGTATCCATTGGGAAGTTCCAGATTCCAAAACTAAAAGAGATATATTGGTCACAAAAAGAGACCACGGAAAGTGAATATGTCCCCTCTGCCGCATGTGAAGAGCCTGATGTATCTGTTCCTGATGCCCCTGCTATGACATTAGACGGATCCCTGGTGAAGTTCCTTGCTATGCCTAATATTCTTGATGCTGATGCCAACGCTCTTGCGATGAGGATAAATGCACCTCTCACAGATTTCCCATCAGCACTTGACGTACACATTAAGTTGGCCTTCCATCAAGATTTCCCTGAAGAGCCTGGAGGGTTGTCCGGAGTTGTTGCTGATCCAAATGTTCCTGCAAAACATGTAGTGTTGTCCGAAGGCCATCGTGAGTCGGCCTTCCATCAGGGACACCTTGCTAAACCTGGAGGGTTGTCAGGAGGATCTACTGGCTCCTCTGCTCCTGCTGTGTAGACAAGCGCACGTTCTTCCGTTTATCTACGATTATCTGATGCGTCCTCTGCTGAGCCTGTGACCTACTCTGCAAAGTCAAGCTTACTGCTCACAGATTCTCTGGCATTTGGGTTGATGCATCCTGACATTCAACTGTTCCGAGAGAGAATTGAATTCCTCTGTCGGCTTTCTGATGGACTTTTTCAGTCTGTACCTGTGGAATACTCTCTGCCTGCTGACAAACCACCAGAGGTGGGTCACCTTGAGTCCACTTTTCATCAAGGCCTCCGGGAAGAGCCTGGAGGATCGTCCGGAGAACGCTCTTGAGAGGGGGGAGTAATGTCAGGATCGCCTAGACCTCCTGCCTAGCCATAGCTTCCTTGTCCACTGGGTGTGCTGCTGCCTTCTGTTGGCTCTGGGTTCCTCTATCTGTCTGTCTGTCTTCTTGTTGCTCCTGTCTCTGTCCTTTATAGCTTGCTTCCTGTCTGTTGTTTTTGCCTTTGCTTCAAGTCAGTACTCCTATGCACATGCCTCTGTCTGATTCCTGATCTGTTCATGTACCTGTACCTGTATTATAGTCTGTTCACAGTAAAGGCCCTTGCTAGTAATCTGGCTTGTCCCTGTTTGTTCCTGCTCCCCGGTCTCAGTCCCTGCTCCCTGTTCTCAGTCCCTGTCCTGCCCCGCCTGTCCTGTTCCAGTCTCCTCATTGCCGACCTCTGCTTGTTACCTGACTTCGCTACCTGCCGCCTGCCTCAGACCCCTGCTTGTTACCTGACTTCGCTACCTGCCGCCTGCCTCGGACCCCTGCTTGTTACCTGACTACTCTACATGCCGCCTGCCTCGGACCCCTGCTTGTGACCCCTACTACGCTCGTGCTGTTCCGGCCACCGAGATCCTAGCCGCCACAGGAGTCTCCCGTGACAATAACATTTAGGGCAGTGATTTTCTGTACCAGTTTGATATTTAGTTTACATTTTCGATAGAATATACACTCAATGAATAATACGAAACGGTGCGTCAGAACAGACCACTTTCTTGATACATAGACGCAACTTTTTGTGTCCAGATGTAAATTGTAATTTCCAACTGCTTTCTTATTGTGCCATCATTAGGTAAATCCTGAAGATTGCCGCAAAATAAGTAATTGATAAGAATGTACAGTATTTTGTGGAACTAACAGTAAATGCTACTTTCTCATTTGCAACATTAAACAAATAGGTTAATGTTTCATTTTAAGGGTAAGGACGATTCAATCCTTATTGGGTTTAGCTGGTTACATTGATGCGTGGTTTATATATCATTATTTTATGTAACAATCCCGAATGGGAGCTTTAGAAATTTGAAATAGCTGCATTTATTTTTGGATATACTGGACATATCTTGTTACTCCTGTGTCAAATGATAGTACAGTGGATGAAGTCTTTGAGCAAACTCATAGCCTTGTTACAACAACAAAAAACATATCTGTAGCCTGCAACATTTTCCTTCATTGTGTAATCCTGGGCCAATCCCTTCTACTCTGTGCCCCCGCTGTTTCCTCCTAATCTGCGGCGGCTGCAAGAAGACACCTTCATTAAGTACAAAACACTGGGATTGGAAATCACAATATAGTTACAAGAGACAAACCAATGAATGTAGAAAAGACAGTGACACATTAATGCTGAATTTCTCGACTCCAGTCCTAAAGACCTCCCCCTCCCAACAGGTCAGGTTTCACGGATATCCCTGGTTCAGCACAGGTTCTGTGAAAGGGAAGCCGGTACTTGGCCGATCGATCACGGGAGAACGGATCGATCGGCATCTTAGATAATTGCCGTAAATGTATAAAACTGCTGTAAGAAAACAGATTATCTGTCTGGTCCTAGAAGCTAATCTACAGCAGAGACAATATAAATATTTTATTGATCTAACGAAAGGTATTTTCCAGCTCAAAATCATACAGTACTATCGCTGATTAACATTGCTACTCCAGTGACTTTGCAATTAATTTTAAACTATGTTATAGCAGTAATCTAGGTTGCGCTGCATATATATCTTAATATATAAAATTGAAATTTGTGTGGTTGTTGCTAGATGTGGTGAATCTGATTGGTCCGTGGGTCTGTCACTCAACCTCTGGCCAATCAGATTGGTCCGTATCCCTGCCCCGCCCCGCACGCCTCTCATTGGCCTGCGTGGCTCTATGACGTCACCCAACTGCCACTCTCTTCTCCTCCTCACCCGCAGCTCACCTTCCCCCTCTGCCTCACCCAACTGCCACACACAACCACCCGGCCACTGTCCTCTTCACCCAGCGGCCCGGACTGCCGGCTCCCCTTCCCCCCCATCCATCACTCCCCCAGCTCACCTCCCCGCCGGCTCCCCCCATCACCCGCAGCTCACCTCCCCGTCGGCTCCCCCCCCCCATCCGCAGCTCTCAGTCTCTATGGATTCGATCCCATCATGTCGCGAGCTCTCAGGTCCCCCATCGGTCAGACGCACGCAGGTACAGCACTTGCAGGGTTTCCAGACCCTTCCCTCACAGATTCCCGACTTGTGGCAATGCTATCTGCATCTGCTCTGTTGTTATAGGGCACCCCACCCAGTGGGGGACCGAAACGTCAGTTTGTGTGTCTTTTTCAATACAAAAACTTGTGATCAAACTTACCAGAGTGCTGTTTCCTGATCGCGTGCTTCAAACGGTATCGTATGGTTTATATATATATATATATATACATATAATTGAAGCCGTGTTCTCTGGAGCTGAACCCCTTTAATTTCAGCTCCGGGGACCCCCTGCTTCCAGAGATACTTACTTCCGTAGGGATTGCCATTATCTCTGCAGCCAGGGAACTTGTGTGCCTAACATAATGGCGGTGTTTAAATGTCCGGCTTCACGCGGGCTAATAGAAAGCCGTGAATGTAAACTATTGCGGCTTCCTAATGGCCCGCGTGACCTGGATATTTAAACTGCACAGAGACACTGGCACCCCCTACGGAGGTAAGTATTTCTGGAAGAAATGCTACCTGGGTTGCCGCTTCAACAACCTATTTTGTATTGCTGTCATTTATTTGTGATACCCATTTTCAAATGGATTTATAAAATGTGTTACCAGGAAGTAATACATTGGGAGTTACCTCTCGTTTTAAAGTATGTCCTGGGCACATCGTTATGATGACAGATCTATTAATCGCCAGCTCAGGGGGTCTTCAGTGTGCAATACAATTGTGTTCTGAAAGAGGCTTTTCTTTTTCTTTTTAACAGTGTTGGTTTGTAAATTGATTAATTCTTGGGTTGCTAGGATACGTAATTGGTTAAATGAGTGTGGCTACATGCCTGTCAAATGGTGAAGTAAGACCAGGAAATCAATCCACTGATTTCTATAAGGACACTTGCAATAGTTATATGTAACAAATTGCACCACATAGACCCTCTGTGGTGACCACCTGTCTCCAGACCACCAAGAACAAGCTCTCCAAGACTCACTTTTATACTGTAGATTCTGTGCAAGTAGACATGCATTGTAGCAAACTAAATTATCTGTAGGAAAAAAACAGCTCAAGTCATGCCTGTCCCAGTCTCTGGAGAGGTGTTGTAAATGTGTTTTGTTCTTCAAAGGGGTCTACAAGGCATTACTTACAAACATTATAAATCGACAAAGCAGGTTAACCTCCCCACATCAAAAATGGACTAATGTATTACTGTGAATAAGCTATCTGTTCAGTCGTTGCTGTGCAGTAGTAGAGCTGATCTAACAGTATGTCACTTTTTCAAGTTTCAGAACCATACTCATTTTCAAATCTCCCTCTGTTTGTGACATTTGACATGTGACGTCGTCCCATATTTTCTAAGCCATGCTGTGCCATAGTGAATGGGTCATAAGATATTTTCTAGCCCTAGATGGTGTCTTATGGCACAGTCCTGCTTAGTAAATATGGCCCCTTATCTCTTTCTACTTTTAAAATATAGCTATTTGGAAAAGTGATTAATTTTGTACAGCACTGAGTTTAACTTAATTGTACTTGTGTTTGGGGTCCTGTAACCTAATCTACAGATGCTCTCTCTTTCAGGTGAAGCAGATAATGGAAGAAGCTGTCACCAGGAAGTTTGTACATGAAGACAGCAGTCACATAATCGCTCTATGTGGTAAGTGGACGTGAATCCTGTTGGGCTGTAAATGGGAAAGTGGTTAGATGACTCCGGTGTACAGGCATGCTCAGACAATCCTAGTTTAAAAATCCTACCCAAATCAGAAAACAATAGCGTTGAAGAGGAGAGCAACCACGACCAACTCCGCTCTATATTCTTGGGCCACTTAATTCAGATGGAGATTGTAATGATGATCATTAGTTGATGAAATAATGACCAGTAGGAAACTTATGCATGATGTTCCATAGCAAAATTCTCAATTTCCCATCACACGGATAGGGAACATTGGATAGATTCTGAAAAGGATCACAAAAAAAAAAAGTATAAGGCTCACTATAAACTCTCCAGGCCCAAAACATCATGGTCTCAACATTTCCAAAAACGAGTCCCAAATCCTCAAATTTAACCCAAGGTCATCACATAACTATGTCTGCAGATTATTTATTTTCTTATTATTATTATTTACTTACAACGTGGTGACATATTCTTCAGAGCAGTACAATGGGGGTATGAAGAAGGAGGGCCCTGCTACAGGGAGGTTACACTATAAAAGGAAGGGAAAGGGGAAACAAGGTGCAGCGGGAGAAGAAGGTTGTCCATGTTCATGGGATGCTCTTAGATATGTACCAGATTATATTTGTTATGGTAGAGGAATGAAGGAGAGGATTGGGGAGATCAGGATGATGATGCATAGACTTCTATGAAGAAGTCAGTTTTCAGATGTTTAAACGCGCGATGGGTGGGGGAGAGTCTGATGTTGCAGGGAGGGGAATTCCATAGGTGCGGCACAACAAGAGAGGATAAAATCATAGACAGAGTGGGGAGAACATATAGAGAATATATATTATTTGGAGATTACTTCTGTGATGTATTGAGATGCTGCACTGTGTAGCACTTTGCATGCGAGGACCACAATCTTTAAACAAAACACAATAAAAAATACAAATAATGTAAAAAGGAATGTGTATATCTCTTATATTGACATAGGAACCTAGACCAATGTAAGTAGTAACAGAATAGTAACGAAAGGTACAGTAAGTATGTGTCTAGATCAGCTATATAACAGCAAGAGATACACAGTAACCCCGATATACAGAAACACAACAGTAGCACATTCATAAATAGGCACAAAAATAAAAGAAATTAATTCCTAGGGGTGGGGTATATACAACTTAATGATATTCATGATGGACAGAAACATAACATGAAAAAAAAAAAAAAAACTGATGATAAATAACAGCATACGTATAGGTTTTTGTTAAAGGGTACATGCAGCCGCAGAAGGGTGCCAGATGGGTCCTTAACACGAGAATAGGGCCATAATACAAAAAATAATAGTAGAACAACTTTATAGGCAATAGAACACTTGATCAAACTGTAGGCAAATGCTCGATGAAGAGTACTGTGAATTCTTGCACAGATTGGACCAAGTTATCCAAAATGGTGTGTGTGTATATATATATATATATATATATATATATATATATATATATATATATATATATTGCGCTTTGTTTCTTTTTGCACTGTGCTTCTGCTGTTGAATTTGAATGTTAAAGAATTACATCACCATTTCTGTTTATTCAAATCACTGACATCACCACTTGCACTGTTCACACCATTTTTCATTGCTGTGGATGGTTTAAATGGCCACTTTTTTCACTCACCGACATCTTGAAAAAGGTCCCGTCAAGGACCGAAACATTGATCCATCTGTAAATAAATCACCCATATTTGAAATTGGTGAAATATGACACGTTGGAGTTATTTGTCTCCAATTTGTTAATCTGCAACTTTCTGTATTTATTATGAAATAACAAATACAATCTTATCACAACCCTGTTCTGAATGATCCTGCAGCACTTGGAAAATGTTAGCCTCTATGAAAACGCAATATTACATGAACAGTGATTTGTGATTGAATAATTCTGTATGTATAGGTACTCCAAGGTAATGGGCATACTTACTGTTTGACATGCTTCTCTATAAACATCTACAGTATATACTGTACCCGTTTTCTATCGTGCTTTGTAGAGAACATTTCAGAAATTGTCCATGGGGTTGAAAGTACACTTTGTGCAAGTTTTGAAAACTCAGCATAAATGCAGTATACTGTAATGACATAACCAGCTATATACTATATTCTCTTTATTTACAGTACAACAGTCTTACATAAAATGCACATTGTATATGTATAGTATACACATACACATAATCAGTGCTGCAGACAGCTGTCCAAGGACAAGAGTTTCCACTGCCCCCACTACACCCCCACCTCTCCCTCTCCCCCACACGCCCACCTCTCACCCTACACCTGCATCTCTCCCACCAACTCAATAACCCCCTCCCCAATACACACTAAGCCCCCTCCCCAATACACATAATAACCCCCCAATACACCTAGTAACCCCCCTTCCCCAATACACACAATAGCTCCCAATATACATAATAGCCCCTCCAGTCCACATACTGTACTTACTCCCAAATTCATATAATAGCCCCTCCCAATACAAATAACCCCCCATCCACATAACCCCCAATACACACAACCCCCAAAACACATACCCACCCCCACTTCTCCCCCCCCCCCCAACTCAATAAACCCCTCTCCCCAATACACACTAAGCCCCCAATAAACATAATAGCCCCCAATACACATATTAAATCCCCCAATTCACATAATAACCCCTGAACCACCAATACACATCATAAACCCCAATACACACACTAATAATTTTTCCTGGGGGGGATAGGACTGCTCCGGTCAGTCTGTAGCTGTGTGCAGTGAGTAATCACTGCTCGTCCATGCGGAGGGTGGAGAAACAGGCAGGGGCGAGGAGGGATTGTCTGTGTGGAGTGATGGCCCCGGCCCCGCAGCAAGCAGAGGCTGCAAGCAGGGAAAAAAACAGCTGCAAAGAAATAGGTGATAGTACGCTGTACCGGGGCATACCGTCACCAAAAAAAACACCAAATAATATACACTATGGTAATATACAATGTACAGCTCAATATATGCTGCATGCACTATTAGCAATCGAATGTGAGGTGTGTTATGTTTGATTTGTAATGTTACATTGCACAGAAAGTAACGTACCTCGAGTGTTCATTTGCATGACATTACCCAGAATCCCTGGCTGCTGTGGATGCACTGTATGCTACTGCACCGACACACTTTATTCGAGCAAATACCCAGTATGTACCTGGCAGATACCTGGAATGCGCCGCTCCTCACCTCTGACAAGCCCCGTTGCGTTTGCCTTCCCAGCCTGGGTTCATGCCTGGCTGACGGGCGGCTGATCTGTTAAATGATAATGATTAGGATTTAATAGGCTGCAATGCTTCTCGTGTCTACCAGATGGCATAAATTCATGAATTGTAATGCAGTATATATATATATACTGTGCAGTATTGCAGCCAGCGGGAATAAAATGCTTCAATCCCTGCCTGGAAAATAACCCAATGCACTCGGGCAGAAAACAGTCACAAACCTCAATACACCCGGGTATACCCGAATTCGTGGGACTAGCCGAGCTCGAATAAAGTGTGTCGCCAGTGTATGTGATTATGGGGTAAGCAAGTTTGGGGGTCCTAAGATTTTAATGTACTCATAAGTGTTCTTTATCATTTCTGTATACTGTACATTAATGTGGAAACTTTACCTACACTATAAATGTATTTAGGAACACATTATTCTCATTCAATGCTGACACAGTGTCTTTCTTAACTCTATTCTTTTCTTGATAATCATGCAACGCTACACAAAGGAGGACTTGCATATAGCCCACTAGAATGGCTGGTAGCTATTCAGTACAAGTTGCAAATATTGTGCTAAATGTATGTATATTTATATGTTTCCCAACATGAATTTCCAATTAAATGTCCAGTTGAAAAAAGCACCCCTCTATGATGGCTTCCTAGGAAATATGCTTGTATCACTTAGTGTCTCTTTGATGCCTGTGAAATCAATGTCTACAAGGGCTCTTGGCAGGATAAAAAAGAAATTCTAGTGACAGATTCAGCTTGAGTTATGGAATTGCAAAATAAATTACTAAATAGCCATCTGCAGGCATGATAAATATCTGGAATAAAACGCATAAATAGTTTTATATATAGAGTTGAAGCAGGAGGTCTCCGGAGCTGAACCCCGTTAATTTCAGCTTCAGCTGAGAACTAGGTGCCGGTAACTTCTCTCCTCGGTTCCCAGGGTTCACAATATGTCTGCTGTTCAGAGATCTCAGGCCCTGCGGGCCAATAGCAAGCCGTGACGTCATCTGTGTGTCTTCATTTTGGCCCATGTGACGCGGGAGTTTCAAACTTGAAAGCCCTGCTTGCTCAGCCGGAGCAGCTACCAGCACCTACTTCAGAGGTAAGCACTTCTGGAAGTAGGGGGTCCCCGGAGCTGAAATTAACATGGTTCAGCTCCAGAGACCTCCTGCATCAATTCTAAATTTTACACAAAAAAATTGCTGTCTTGGATTGCTCCTTTATATGAAGGTGACTGACTTTAAAAAAAAATCAGAAGATTAATCTGTCCTTCAAAAGCTGGAATTGTCTTGAAACATTTACCCTTTTTCAATAAGCTATGAAGCTGCTTCCCAGTGCTGGAGAAAAGATCATCTCCATTGAAATGAACTAGCATCTTCTCCTGACGCAGGGAGGGTAATCTCCCCAAAATGTTGTGTGCACTTTTCTCTGCATCTGAATATATGAATATAGACAGTGGACCTCACTTTGGTGGCAAGATGTCCTGTTTCTAAGCATCAGTGATTCCTTTTTGTAAGTATTCGATTTATAAGCGACTAATGTGCAGGGCGCCACTTGGATCGGCCAGCTCCAGGTGTCCAAAGGTGAAGCCACATGGAAAATAACTTACCTATACTGTTTCAAGGTGTAAGTGTGCTGGTAAAAATGTCTACTCAAATCTTCTGGCATGGAGAAATTACTACCCAACAAAGAGATTAACATTAAGGTATCTATCTATCCCTTCTGGGGCCAAAATAAATTGCTACAAAGGTATCAAAGAAAAAAAATCATATTGCTTGCTATGATAATTTTTCCTCTGATATATATGGTGAAGGTTTCTTTCCCTAGTTTTGCACTTCATAAGCCTTAATACATAGAGCCTATCAGAGGCGGAACTAGGTGGGGTTAGCGGGGCAGCTGCCCCAGGACAGCCTGATGGGGGGTGAAGAAATACCCCCTGGCGCCTGTGATGCGGCGATGCGTTGATTAACCTGTCAGTCAGCGCTGCAGCCGGTTACAGCACCAGATTCTGCTTCACTAGCGTCAGTTAGTGAGGGAGGAGAGTGGCTGCAGCGTTGACTGACAGGTGGGTTAGAACAGCGCTGATCAGTGAGAAGGGGGAGCAGAGAGCAGAGGCAGGGGGGGGGGGACTGAGGTGGAGACCTGTAAGACTCTGCCCGCTCCTCCTCTCCAGGATGTCAGGTGGCAGGGGGAGTGGTGTCAGTGTACTGTGTGTCTTGGTGCTGCTGTGTCAATGTATGTAAATGTGTTGCAGTGGGCTGTGCTTTGTGTCAGTGTGTGTAAGTATGCTGCTGTGTGTCAGTGTCTTTCAGTGTGCTGTGCTGTGTCGTTGTGCATCAGTTTGCTAGGGTCAGTGTTCTGAGCCGTGTGTGTCAGAGTGCTGTATGTCAGTATGGTTGTGTGCTTGGAGGGGGTAGGGGTGCAGTTGCAGGAACTTTACCCGGGAGCAAAAACACCTAGTTATGCCTCTGGACCCAACACTACATGAAGGTGTTTTAGAACCATGGACAGATCCTGAAAGCTTAATACAGTACTGTAGTTACACTAATTGGTACATGAACAGGTGACAGGGTTGCAACTCCTGCTCTGTTGGTGTTAATCAAGCGTAGTTCTCCTTTTTACTCTTGAGCGGCACATCTGCAGCAATACTTAGCAGTGCCAGCCATAAATTATTTGAGAAAATACTCTTTAAATACTTTTAGTAAAGATTAAGAGTCTGATTTAATTTTTTCAAATATTTGTTGTAGACATAAAGTCATGTTCATTTAATTAATAAACAGCAAAATAAGATAATCACAAGCAGATATCCTCGGAGCAGTCTAGGACATTTTGACGCGGCCGTTTTTTCGCTGCCGGCTGGGACATTTGGCTGCCGCAGGTATTGGGTCCCTTAACCCAAATAACCTTACCTTGTCAATCCCTTGCCATAAAAACCCCAACCCCTTACCCTAAAAATCTTACCCCGTTAGCCCCTCACCCTAAAAACCCTAACCCCTTACCTAAAAATCTTACCCCATTAACCCCTTGTCGTAAAAACCCTAACCCCTTACCCTAAAAATCTTACCCATTAGCCCCTTACCCTAAAAACTGTAAACCCGTTAACACCTTACCCTAAAAACCTTACTCTGTTACTCTAAAAACCCTAACCTTAAGTACCCCTTAACCACTTAAGTAACCTTAACCCCTGGTCCTAACGCTAATCACTTATCTCTGGGCCGAAACTGCCAGTGGATAAACAGTGTCCCTCAGCAGCTGAACACCTGTGGTGAAACGGCCACGTCTAATAGTCCCATTCCGTCCTTGGATTGCTGTACCATGCTAAAGAAAGGTAAAACACATTGTAGGGAGTTCCAAAAATACATGAACACAAATTGTGTTTAGAAATCTCTCATCAGTGGTCATTCCAGTGGTAATATGTGCCTGGGATGTCATAAAATGTAAAAACCGACGATACAGTATTTCATGTAATTTCTATTTATGGAGCACGCCATTTTAACCAGGGCTTTTCAACATGTAAAAAAAAAATGTGAAACCATTTCAAAATGTTTCCAGGGGAAGTAAACAAAAACTGCAAGCCCGAGTTTCCTGTGGACCCTACACACCATATACACACATATGCACCATATTCATGTGCTATACAAATAAATTTACACCAAATAGATTCCGCATTCACACAAGTACGGACATTAGATACACAAACACCAGATTATTGGACGATGGGACACACATACAAGTTAACACACAACATACATGTACCAGATTAACCCCACACACACACACACACTATACATGCTTCAGATTAGCACACATACAAAATATGCACCAGATTAACCCCCTCAAACCATACATACACCAATTTAAAACTCACACACCATACACGCTGCACATTAATCCACACACATCCCATACATGCACCAGATTAACTCACACACACGATACATGCTCCAATTAACCCACACACACACCATTCATGCACCAGATGAACTCACACACACACACCATTCATGCACCAGATGAACTCACACACACCGTTCATGCACCCGATGAACTCACACACATCCCATACATGCTCCACATTAACCCACACACATCCCATACATACACCAGATTAACTCACACATATACTATACATGCACCAGATGACCCCCCTCCCCCCCCACACACACACACGCTCCAGATTAATCCAAACACATACCATATATTCACCAGGAATTACCTATATTACAATGGA
Source organism: Ascaphus truei (assembly GCF_040206685.1). Classification (NCBI taxonomy): domain Eukaryota; kingdom Metazoa; phylum Chordata; class Amphibia; order Anura; family Ascaphidae; genus Ascaphus; species Ascaphus truei. The sequence goes on from NC_134485.1 coordinate 78,087,870, forward strand.
GCTCCTTGTGATGCCATTTAAATAAGATTACTACATTTATTTTACATAGCTGTTTTTTTTATGTTATTGTAGCTTTTATTTGAAAAGGCCCAAAGTGGTACAGTAGAGTTTCCACATTGCAACTCCTGTTGCTTAGAATCACCAGGCAGCACAGAGCCGTTTTCAATGCAGATTTCAAAGAATCTTATCAGAACAAAATGGTAATCCTCTCAGATACGGTTCTTTGAAGTCTAATAATGCCATTAGGCGAGTGGGGCTTAGCAGCCATATTCATTTAGGTTCTGGATTTATTTGTTAGGAATGAAATACTCAGTTTAAAAAAAATGAGTGAGCTGGGCGAAAACAATTGGCGTACAGTTCATCATTGTAAAGAAATATTTTAAAAATCAAAAACGAACACGCTGGAGAACTGTCCCTTCAACTCTCACAGACACCACAAAAATATCAACTGGTCCAGTCTGAGGGCTGAAATGTGAATGTGAAGCTGCTAGAGAACCTGCCACTGCCTTTCAATTAGGCTGAGTCCCCGCTGGCGCTGAGCTCGCTATGCGCTTGGCGCGCTTACCTTCTGCAATGTGGATCAGCACATCCCCTCTCTCGCTGTGCTCGCGCGCTCATGCGCGTGCACACACGCTCTCGCAAGCGTTGTGCTTGGGGAGACAAGGGAGAGATACTTTGGTGCTGAGAGCAGGGTCACATGACCCTGATCTGACAAATGGGAAATGAGGGGGCGTGTTCTACTCTCCTGCTGTCACACACACACATACACACTGACACTGAATTCAGCAGAGAGAAGTGGAAAGGAGGGGGGGTGGCAAACGGACTGAGAGGGGGGGCAAACGGACTGAGATGGGGGGGCAAACGGACTGAGATGGGGGGGCAAACGGACAGAGAGGGGGGGGCAAACGGACAGAGAGGGGGGGCAAACGGACAGAGAGGGGGGGCAAACGGACAGAGAGGGGGGGCAAACGGACAGAGAGGGGGGGCAAACGGACAGAGAGGGGGGGCAAACAGACTGAGAGGGGGGGCAAACAGACTGAGAGGGGGGGCAAACAGACTGAGAGGGGGGGCAAACAGACTGAGAGGGGGGGCAAACAGACTGAGAGGGGGGGCAAACAGACTGAGAGGGGGGGCAAACAGACTGAGAGGGGGGGCAAACAGAGTGCTGCTGTGGTGGGTGGGGGCAAACTGAGTGCTGCTGTGTGATGGTGGGGGGGCAAACGGAGTGGTGTGGGGGGAGAAAGGAGAGAGAAAGAGAGAGGGGGAGAGAGAGGGGGGGAGAAGGGAGAGAGAGAGAGAGAGAAGGGGGGGAGGAGGGAGAGAGAGAGAGAGAGAGAGAAGGGGGGGAGGAGGGAGAGAGAGAGGGGAGGAGGGAGAGAGAGAGAGGGGGGGAGGGGGAGAGAGAGAGGGGGGAGAGGGGAGAAGGAGAGAGAAGGGAGAGAGAGAGGAGAGAAAGAAAGAGGGGGAGAAGGGAGAGAGGGGGGAGAAGTGAGAGAGAGCCCGGGGGGGTGGGGCAGGGGAGAGAGAGCGCAGGGGGGGAGAGAATGCAGGGGGGGCGGGAGAGAGAGCACACAGGGGAGAGAGGGGGGCTGGGAGAGAGAGCGCAGGGGGGGGGGAGAGTGTGTGCAGGGGGGGGAGAGTGTGTGCAGGGGGGGGCGGGGAGAGAGAGTGCAGGGGGGATGAGGGAGAGAGCGCAGGGGGGGTGGGAGAGCGCGGGGGGAGAGAGAAAGAGAGAGCAATGGGGGGGGGGAGAGAGAGCAATCCGGGGGAGAGAGAGAGAGAGGAATGGGGGGAGAGAGATGAGGGGGGAGAGAGAGAGATATATAGAGAGAGAGATATACACAGAAACACAGACAGCCCCTATACAGCCAATGACACACCCCCTCCTGTAGTAGCCACGCCCCCCGCTCCTGCTCTAAAAATGTTGCAGGACAGCGATCGCTCATGCTTGGAGAGCTGGTGACATCACCGCTCTCCAAGCATGAGCGCGCTCAGCGGCAGCGTGGCCGCAGCCTTACCCAGCAGCAGAGCGCAGCCCTGCACAAGGGGGAGCTGGGGTGGGCCGGTTTGCACCTCCTCCCTGTTACCAGCCCACGTTTCTGGAACCTCACCAGCCGAGGTACCAAATACCCCTATTCCTCTAGCCAGCTCACCCCTGAGAGTATTGTGGCTCAGGGGGGGGAACCTCTTACAAATGTATTGTGACTGTGCAGAACCCCAGCTCACTGATACTACCACTTTTGTGATAGAACTTATATTTTCTTAAAGAAACAAATCTATTGTGATATTATGTATCCTTTAGAACAGTACACTATAACATTTAATTATCATTTCAATTATCACATTCAAAATGTGTCAAAATAAAATGATTGGGGTTTGAAGCGTAAAATGCCATTACCAAATCCTTTAATGAAACCGTTGTGCAAAAGTGCTCCAATTACATCATGTTTTAATGCAAATGTTAATGTTGATGATGTGTGCAGTAAAAGAATGTAAAATAAAACTATGACTACAATCCCTATCCTGTTCAAATTAGCTGTTCCTTTTCTATCTCCCCCTCCCCATTTTTTTTAATGGATGGGAAGCAGGAGTTCCCCAGAGCTGACTCATGTTAATTTCAGCTCCGGGGAGGTCCTGGTTACGATATTTCCGAGAAAGGTGCCGGTGTTACTTCCTTTTAACCCCCCCCCGTGTCATCCGGGCCAATAGGAAGCTGCGACCAATGACGTTGCGGCTTCCTATTAACACGTGTAACGTAGGAGATTGAAACCTCCATTTGTTTCCACAGGAGGGGACATAGCTTTAGTTGTAATTATCTGGGGAAACAGAGTCCCTGGAGCTGAAAATAGCTTTCTCCTCACAAGCGCAGGGAAAGGGAAGGACCTTAAGCGAGGTGGGGAGGCCGCAGGGGATACGAAGGGAGTGAGTTGCCGCGCAGCTGGGGATCGGCGCACAGTCACGTGACCGCGCCACGCGCATGAGAATGCGCGACGCGTCCGGAGCCTACTCAGACACGAGTGATCCAGCTGCATGTGCGCGCATGCTCTGACAGCAGAGCGGGAGTGCGCGCGTTCTCAGGCACCAACGCGGGGGTTGCTGGGAAGCCAACGCTTCAGCATGGGAGTCTGGAAACGGAAACCAGGAACATGGAACATGGGCATGGAGTCCAGAGCACAAGGTAACATCCAGAGAAGGATTGCTTCTTGGAGAACGTCTAGAATTCTTAAAGGCATAGTGACAGAAACAGCAAGGTGCAGCGAAATTAAACATAACATAAGGGTTCTTAGTCTAATCCATTGGCCAAGGAATTATAAGCCTGCTACCACGTCAAGGTGACCCTACTAAGCAGGTACCTACACTACCCGACGGTAAACTAACCTCAGTAGTATAAGAGTAACTGTCCCAGTCTTCCGGAATCCACAGGAGATAAGTAAAGGTCCCAAGGAGGCCCAGACAGGAACAGTATGCGATGAGTACCAGCAGACACCAGGGCAGGCAGCAAAAGACTAATAGCGTAGAGAAAGTCAAAGAGAGGCTTACTTCCTGTCAGGAGGAAGAGGGCAGGGTTTGCCAGAAAGCAAGATGGCGTTGCTTGCTTCAGAATCCTTAAAGACACAGGTTCTTGACTCGCAGCTAGAGGGCGGCGATCAGAAGTAAACAGGTAAGGAAGGAACACGCCGCAGGGGGCGTGTTCCGCGCACCGTTACAGTTTCAGCTCTGGAGACCCACTACTTCCTATCTATATGAAACAAAAAGGGAGGACAAATACAATGAGCAATGGGAACTGCCCCCTAAAGCTCTGCAGTACATTGCAGGCTCTTCCAGGAGAAAGGTTAATGCTACGGTTCCGGTGTTGGCACTACACATGCGCCTGCCAGGCTGGCGGCGCATGCAGCTCTGTTCCCCGGTCTGTGCAGAGCTGCAGGGGGAAAGACGGGGGGGGGGAGGGGAGGAGGCGTGGAGAGGAGGGCACAGCCTTGACGTCACCTGGCAGGTTCGCCCTCATTGGCTGAACCGCCGGGGGCGTGGCTAGCGCTCCGTTGCAAGTCCTGAACACAGTTTTCCTGTCTTCAGAAAAATCTGTCCGCCCGGCCGCCAAGGTAAGTAGCGGGCCCAGCCCCATTGAAGGGCGGTTCTTGTCCCTGCAGCACACGCAATAGCGCGTGCTGAAGCAGGCATTGGGGACCTAGCCTAAGGTTCAACCACTGTGTTCTCTGAATCAAAGAACACGACCCTGATCACTGTGCTATTTCTGGGCTTATCATTTTTCTCTGTCAGAAAGAAAGGTCAAGGGGTGAGCGGGATTCCTGAGTCAGAGCGAGACAAATGGACAGAACCCATAGCTTTTTTTTTATTCTTCCTTTGATCTCTTCCGCTTGCTAATCCTTCGTTTCTTTCTTAATTAATGTGACTCAGGCATTGCTTTTAACAACAGAGCACACTGCGTACTGCATCTTAGCACTGAGGTCTAATCAGCAGAGACTGCATGGAGAATGGTACTTGGGACAGGAAAAAAAAGGCTAGCAGCCTAAAAGTGGAAAGAAAATTTAATAGCATGGTATTCAAGTAAATAATAACTGAAACACCCTGTTTTGTAAACCCTGCTTCTAGTTGCCAATTTTCCAAATGTTACTGTACTGTTTTTTTTTTTGAATTGTGATTTATGATTTTTGTGAGAGACTTTCTATATACCTATGTAAATGTTTTTTTTTTAGCACAGTTTTTCATCTGTCTATCTTGACTGCATTTAATGTCATAAGACTAAGATATGATGTCATAAATAAAAACAAATCTACTTATTCCACTCATACTGTGCCAGATCTCTCTACAAAACATCACCCTTTTATTAAAATGAATACTAGATTTTACTTCCCCTGGTACCGTGACTACACTAATACCAGATATGTATAGGTATACTTACTTTTGTGGCCAATACAGACCCCAAATTAGCAAGGCTGTTTACACCTGAATCGTTCAGGGCGGATGTTAGCTGAGGTAGCTGTGTTTGTTGTTTTTAAATTAAAGTGGGGTTTACCTGACTGTCTTAGGTAATCGATCCAGGGGAGTTCTGGCTTCTGTCTGTGGAACCGACCAGCCGGCTATGCTACAAAGACCATGGAGGTAAGCAACTGCAGCGAGTCTGGAGACCTGCGCTGAAGCGCCTGCACACGTGGCCCTCTCCCGCTGGCTTGGGCGGATGCCACCATGTGGCGGAGGGGCGGCGCTATGGAATGCATCACATGGAGGGGATGCGCAGGCCTTTAAAAGAGGTATGCTCGGCCAATAACACCCTTGCTCTGCTGTTCTGCTACAAGAAGCAGTTGCTGACGCTTAAGGAGCCTGCGCAAGCACTAGGCAAATGCTGGAAGGACTGCTGAGAGCCTGTGAGGCATGCAAAGGTTGAAGAAATCGGACTAATAAGCCTGCTGGTCTTAACTACTTGCTGGAAATGGATGCTGGTTCAGGAAAGGGTTCTATTCTTGAGAATACAAGGTAAGCTCAAGGGAGTTAGTCAGTGTTAGCTGCTGTTTTTCTCTGCTTTGGGTTTTCTAAAAAGAAATGGCTACAATTCACCTGTCTATCAGTGCTGCAAGCATACATCCCAAGAAAGATGGCGTTAAACTGGCTAATGAGCCTACCATTAAGAAGAAGGTGGCTAGGAAAACCAAATATTGCTCTGCCTGGGAAAAGAACAACTTTTGAGAACAAAAAGCTCTGAGGACTGCCTCAAGGAAGCAGCAAAGGACCCTGTGGAGCCAATAGCCAACTTTATTACATGGATAAAGGAGGCAGTAACGCAGGGAATTGAGGCAGCATCCTTCGAGTCTGCAAAAGGTAAAAAACATGCAAAGTCACATTCCAGTCTGGAGAGACTACAGAACTACTCCTCTGAGGAGTCGGAAGAGGAACAATTCTGGAGCATGGAGGCAGATTTGGAATCATCGGATGATGACTTTCACAGAGGAATCATCAGCGTTTGATTTGTAGCTCATTGAGCCTCTTATTAAGGCGGTGAGTGAAGTCCTGCGTTCTAGGAACAGACTAACTTGTCAGCAAGTCAGGGGGAGGGCAGAATAGCCCATTCTGATAAGGATCTCAGAGGTTACTATAGCAACCCACTGACTACATGCACAGAGGCAGGGATGGCAACATTGTATATATCACACAGGCACAGTGTGTGTGTTCAGAGCAAAATACATGCAGCTGAAAATAAGGAACTGACAGGCAGAAGCTGCAAAGGAGGGGGGGGAGGGTGAACAGAGGGGGCAGAAATAGATATTCCTGATCCAGAACACACGTCTTCATACATTGATTCATGGAGGCACAAAGTGAAAATGTCTCTCTTTGCCCCACTTTTGCTCCAGAAATTGCCCTAATACATAGCCCTCTAAATCTTAGATATGGAAAATGAAATGAAGATAGAGAATGCAGTATTCAAGGGAGTTGGGCCTGCTGTTTCAGAGGGTATCAAAGAAAAATAAATCTACATTTAATAGGGCAGTTTTCTGTAGTGTTTGAGATGCAGAAAATTTCAGGTTCAGCACACCTTGTAACAAGCCGTGAGAAGTTACCCGAGTGTAGCTGGGTTGTCTGATGCATTGAGAATACAGCACGCAGACAGATTAGCCCCTGTACAATGCATAGCACTGACAGGTCCATGTGTAGAAAGATAGTTACTATGTAAAACAGATGCATTCTATTTGAATCAATAAAGTTATGTTTCACTAAATTTATATCTATTCTATGGGTTTTTCCACAGTAACTATCCTTTCTACACAAAGATCTGTAAGTGTTTGTCTCGTTCCGGTGTTCTCAATCAGTATCCCTGTTGGCACCGTCACCCTTTTCGTGATAATGTACAGTCAATTATTGACATAAGTATAGTAATGGTCAACCGATCCAGCCACTAATACATTCTCTTCCGTGGCGGGACATTGTTTGTTTAGTTGTATATACTTCTATACATTGGCAGTGCATGCCCTGTCTTGCAAATACATAATGAAAAAAAAGGATAAAAGGGCACACTAATCTCTATGCAAAGTGAACAAAACAACATTTATTAAGACATTACGCAGCCAACCAACATTTCGGCCATCCTGATCACTTGCTGGCTAAAATGTTGGTTGCATGTGTAACATACACTGGCGACACACTTTATTCGAGCTCGGCTAGTCCCACGAATTCGGGTATACCCGGGTGTATTGAGGTTTGTGACTGTTTTCTGCCCGAGTGCATTGAGTTATTTTCCGGCAGGGATTGAAGCATTTTATTCCCGTTGGCTGCAATACTGCACACTACATATATATATACTGCATTACAATTCATGAATTTATGCCATCTGGTAGACACGCGAAGCATTGCAGCCTATTAAATCCTAATCATTATCATTTAACAGATCAGCCGCCCATCAGCCAGGCATGAACCCAGGCTGGGAAGGCAAATGCAACGGGGCTTGTCAGAGGTGAGGAGCGGCGCATTCCAGGTATCTGCCAGGTACATACCGGGTATTTGCTCGAATAAAGTGTGTCGGTGCAGTAGCCTCCCGGCAGTTACTTCTGTTGCTGGGCCTTTCCTCCGTCAGTCCTGTTAGTGCAGGCAGTGGAAAGATTAAATCCTTTATTAGGCCTGTGTGTGTGTATTCTAGCCTTGAATAATGTGTCAGTATTCAAGGGCAGGCTTAGCAACTCTGAGGATGTCAATCTAAGGGGTGGATATTGGTTGGAACGTCCCCTGATGTGTGTGGGCCAATCTGTATCCGGCTCTGGCTTGCTATGAGTCAGAGTTAGAGACACTCCCCAAGGATGTTCAAATTGGGACAGCCTCCTAAATTGTTAGTTGAGATTTGATACTGGAAAGAAGAAGAAGTTAGATAGGACATGGAAAGTCTCTCCCTTCTCCTCCCATGCCTGGGATGGGGAAGGGAATCAAGCTATCTAGACAGGGAGCTGATCTAGAGAGAGCAGATATGCGGTTAGAGATCATGGAAGACTGCATTTTCTGTACTGGAGCTGTCTATGAATAAATATAGAAAAGACATTGCTGTGTGTGAGTCCCTGTCTCTGGATGAAGGAGTGTCAGTGGGGGCCCATCCCCTGAAGACCTACATGGGGATCCTTGCTGGCTGGAGGCGCTGTGCACCATCAAGACATACCAAGGTAATCTGTCCCCTCCTGTTCCCTGTCCTGGCTCTCCCCACACCACCGCGGAGCCCTCAGCCCTCCTTTTGCCAGCAGGTCACAGCACCAAAACCACCTGAAAGTAGCCGAGGAGTGTACCCCCAATCTCACTTAGGGGGGGGGGGGTATGATAAAAGGGTTACACATGTATCATGTTATAAAACATTTTGTGTTGTTATTTTTGCACAATGATTTGTGTGCCCTATGATCTTTTTTATAATCACCTCCTGGACATTACCGACCCTATGAGCGGAGGCGTAAAACGAAAACTCCATTACATTTTGTTCCAGCTGTGACTGTTTTGCTCTCCTTTACATAGGCTTACCTAATCTACTGTATGTTAAGTGAGATGTTTGATACAAGATCAGTGCTGAGTAAATGACATATCAACAGAACCTTTTTTTGATGACTGCATGGCTCACATATTACAGTCGCTAAGTAAACTCTTATCTTGGTGACATTATTCTGCCAATATAAACAGTCCTGGGTAGTTATGGTAACTTACCGTTTGCAGTGCACTGCAATGGAAAAAAAACATGTTCTTTGCTATTTGGTTCTGTAATTTAAAGCAATAATTCCCTTCCCGTTATTAAGGATTAGTGACACTACAAGTGTTATGATTGCCCCTAGATAGTACAATAATATGAACATTGATATGTTACAGTATTGTTTTTAGTATTTAAGTACAAATAATGGCATTGCTCGTATACATACGGTGTTGTTTGTTGGCTGTGTAATAATTAACTTGACTTGTGAGGCTTGTCATTAGCATACAAGGCAGCAGCTACTTGCAGCTCACTAAAATACTCCTGTATTATGTTTGTCCTTATCCCCATCATCCCAGGAGGAGGATGTGTGGCTCTATTTGCACACAATTATAGAAAATGCATTGTAAGCTCTTAAATGCTGCTCAGATCTCAAATAATGTGCTTAAAGAGGAATTCCTGCTTTGTAACATATATTTAAGTAATAATCCCCAAAGAACAGTGCATTACTGGCCAATAATGCCCTGGCTGGAAGATTTGAAGGCCCGAGGCGAAGCCCAGGAACTTTAATCCAGCCAGGGCATTATTGGCCAGTAATGCCCTGTTTTGAGGGGATTATTACTATTATAGGCTAAATGTAGACTTATTTATTTATTTTTTTCATAAAAGATACACTTTGTAGTCTTATTGATTTTTATCAGCATGATTGTCTACATTCTTATGCTTTTACTGCAAGTTTATTTAAAATAAATTGTACATACACACAGCCCCCTCTATATACACACACGCTCGCACATACACACTGCACTCCCCCTCTATATACACAAACACACTCTGCAGCCCACAAAACACCCTCCTCTACACCCACAAAACACACTGCAGCTCTCCTCCACCCTCTATACTCACAACACACACAGCAACCCAACCCCCCTTTACACTCTACACCCATACCAACACACGGCAGCCCCCTTCTTCACCCACAAAACACACTGCAACACACACACCAACAAAACAGACTGCTGCTCCCTCTACATCCACAAAACACACACCAGCAACCCCCCACTACACCCACTGCAACCCCCCTGTAAACCCACACAACACTCTGCACCTCTCCTCCACCCACAAAACACACACACTGCAGACACACACAAAACACTCTGCACCCCTCCACCCACAAAACACACACTGCAGATACACACACACCAACAAAACACTCTGCACCCCTCCTCCACCCACAAAACACACACTGCAGCCCCCCCCCCTCTACACCCACAAAACACATACAGTACACAGCAGACACACACACCAACAAAACAGACTCTGCTGCCCCCTCTAGACCCACAAAACACACACCAACAGAAGACACCCACACACACACACACACCAATAAAACACTCTGCTGACCCCCTTTACACCCACAAAACACACTCAGCAGACACACAAACCTTTCCCCTCACTCTCCTGTGCGGAGCTCTCTGCAGGCAGGGTGGGGGAGGAGTCAGTGTCTTGCTGGTGCCTCCTGTCCAATCACCTCCCCTGTCTAAGACCTGATCTCACTCTTTGTGAATGAGAACTGAAAGCTGATTGGCTGAAAAACTTGGCAGGTTGCCAAAAATTCCGGGCCATTAATGAATGGATAATGCCCGGAATTTTAACCAATCAGGGAGCAGGGATTTCAATAATACCCAGAATTCGCCTCGGGCCTTCACCTCTTCCAGCCAGGGCATTATTGGCCAGTAATGCCCTGTTCTGAGAGGATTATTACTTAAATATATTTGCAGTAAAGCAACGGAACACTATTTTGAACTCAAAGAAGGACAAATTCAAAATACAAGTGTTACATGTTACAATATACAATATATACTCAACTCACTGTGCAAATTTATTGTGATCACAGGGTCTTACACAAAAATCACACTCACTAGGCGACCATTTGTTAGAAACAATGAATTATAGGATCCGGGTCAATCGGTAAAAGGGGATGGGTTACTGTACTGTATAGGGAATATATAATAACTTTCACTTTTTGGAATAAGCAAATGTGCCTTAACTTTGTAATGCAAATGTGTATCAGATGTATTGGTCCCAGAAAAGTCTTTACTGTAAAATGTTGTATTGGTCCTGGAGACCAATTCCTTGTAGGTTGTAATACCTTTCACAGGGACAACAAGAGCGTTTTTCACATGTGTAATAGTGAGAACAGAACTTGAACAACTCACAGATCTTTTTCCCCCCCACGGGTTATTTAAATCATTCCTAACTGTGGTGTAACCCCCATCCAGACCCTGCGTAGCCCTATTTAAGGGACGGTATGTGAGTAGCTCCACGTTTAGGTATGACCTGACTAACGTTAAGTCCACGCGCTCATTTCGACAGACTTTATTGGATATGTGATGTTATAATAATGCCTCATTTGCATATCCCAATTACTAACGCCATTATAGTTAACATACATGCCTTAACTTTATTGTTCTTTGAACGTGAAGTTAAGTTAGGCTAGCATCGCATTAAAGATGCAGTCAAAGCTGCCGGGTTTTTTTTTTTTAACATTTTTTTTTCCGTTTAATATGAGCATCAATACAATCCACAGAATGATAAGTAATTCGCTAAGTTGCCAATCGATCCGTTCTCCTGTGATCGATCGGCGAAGATTCGGTTCTGGAGTTCACTAAATGGCTGTACAGGAGTATTCTGCAGTCAGTGGAATGCATTTGCATATTAATATGACGAAGTTCTATGGGGAAGATCATGTGATCAGGCAGTCACTAGATACAATTGAGCTCTGCACTGCTAGAGAGGGAACAGCACTCACAAAGGAGTGTGCCAGAGCCAGTTTCAGAAGAGGAAGGGCATGTGACTTTGTAAATGGTTGCTATAGAAACAAAAAGGCTTGTTACGTTGTAATACATTAAAAATGTAATTCAGAGTTGTTTAAAAAAAATTACAAGTATTTTTTCATAGTACAGAACTGATTTATTTAAAAAAATAAATAAAAAAAAAGACATGTAGGATATTGCTTGGTCTGCAGCTTTAAGAGACCTGATCCCAAGAGCGCTATGCTCAAAGCATCTCATAGACTGAAGTACAGAAGTGCGAATGTCTTAAAAAGTGTGGAGCAAACTTATTTTCAAATTTTCCATACATTTTGTTTCACAACATTTTCAATTAGTGAATTTTTTTACTAACTTCGTCATTTTGCAAATGTTGTGAAAATGGCAGTAAGTAAAGGGTCAGGTTACCTTGCAAATTGACCTTTAATGCTTGGCAAACCAATTTGGCAAAGCTTGCTGATGTGTACAACATTTTCACAAAACAAAAGGTACATTTCACTTCACCAACTTTGGCAAAGATGTTGTGCGTCGCTAGACTGGAGGTAAGTAGCGGAGGAGTTTAAGGAAGGAGAAAAGTGTGGATGAAAAGGATTCAAAGCGGCTTCTGTGCATTAAGTGATTTACAGTGCAAAAAGGAGACACCATGTGTTGTTGAGGAGGTGATGTTGTATGAGATAAGGCAAATAGACCTTTTTTTAAATTAGTGATCTTTAAGCAAAGAAGGGCGGGTAGCCGTGTTGGTCCTTCCTTGTAGTAACAAAGGAGGGAGAGGGAGTAGATGGTTTGATATATTTTATTAGACCTAAAAGGAGTTGATACTGTATGTTACAAGCTGTCAAACCTCTTAGGGCCAAACCCTGAGAGGTTAAAAAGCTTGTAACATATCAACTACTTGTTGGTCCAATAGAAGGTATCATACCACCTACTCTCTCTCACTGCTTCGTTACTACATGAACTTTAAGTACAGTATGGTTTAGTGCAGATATGTGGAAGTAGTGAGATGGTAGGTGCGGCAAAGATTGTGGTAAGAAAATAGAGTAGCATAAATATCTGCCGAATGAGTGCTAGCTAAAAGCATATATCATTTGTACAAATTGCTGTCCCGGGAGATGTTTGGGAACCACTGAGTAAAGCTGATACGAGTTAAAATCTTGAATGGGTTGAAAGTGGTATATTTATTTCTTAAGGCTTAGGAATTAATGGATAGGAATGGGGTTACAGTTGAAGCAGTTACTTATGTTGTATGTATGTGTATCTTTATTTATATAGAAAAGAGAGACAATACAGTACAAGGAATTATAGTACAACAAGTGCAACAAATGAGATCAGGCAATCGGGAAGGAAATCCCTGCCCCAGAGAGCTTACAATCTAAGTGTATTATTTTATTTATTTATTTATAAAATATTTTACCAGGAAGTAATACATTGAGAGTTACCTCTCGTTTTCAAGTATGTCCTGGGCACAGAGTTAAGACAAATAATACATGGTTACAAGTACAGTTACATAAATGAACAAGGTATACATTATATACAGAGACATTGCGTGCACAGTTAAATAAAATATATATTATGAGCGTATGAAACAGTTACAGACCAAATTAAAGTGTGAGACAGCCTTAGATTTGAAAGAACTTAAAGCTGCAGTTCAGTCTTTATTTTTATTTATTTTTTACATTTATTTTTTTACTTCAATAGTTTTATGTGTGCAATCTCTAATTAGCTAAAGAACTGTATAGCTGCAGGTCAATTCGTTTTCCATGTATTGATAGGTCGAAATTTGGTGACATATTAAAAGCTGGGATTTGTTTATAATCTGCTTGACTGGCAGTGGAAGCTCATGAATATTCATGAGCACTCCTGCACTGACATGTGCTAGAGGGAGGGCAGGGCTGACAAAGGGGTGTGCCAGAGCTTGTGACAGGACATGAAGGGGCAGTGCCTTAGCAAATGGCTGTTAAAATAGAATACAAGAAAATTGGTCTTTCAAAGTTGTTGTTTTTAAAACAGAAAATGCTAAAAGTATTTTTTCTTACTACAGAACTGATTTATTAAAAAAACCACACATGCAGGATATTGACTAAACTGCAGCTTTAAGCTGGTGGTGGATATGAGAGTCTCTGGTAGGTTGTTCCAGTTTTGGGGTGCACGGAAGGAGAAGGAGGAACGTCCGGATACTTTGTTGAGCCTTGGGACCATGAATAGTCTTTTGGAGTCTGATCTCAGGTGATAGATGCTGTATTTGGTAGGGGTGAGGAGCTTGTTCAGGTAGCTGGGTAGCTTGCCCAGAAAGTATTTAAGGGTGAGACAGGAAAGGTGAACTTTGCGCCTAGACTCTAGTGATAACCAATCTAGTTCTTTGAGCATTTCGCAGTGCATGCAGTTGTAACCCAGGTCTCCAGCAGCTCCTAGAGACCCCCCTCCCTTGGAGCAGCGTGGTCGCGGGTGCCGCCGGAGCCAGCGACGGACCCGACGGCTGCTTCCAAAGGTGGGGGCCGGAGCAGGGAGTAGCGTGCTATCTCCGCGAGCAGGCTGGTTGCCGGGGACGCGATCGGGCCGTTGCTAAGGCCGCGATCGCGTTGCTGCGGTCCCGGCAGCTAGCGAGGAGGGCGCCGCCATTGCGGAGAGACTCGCGCATGCGCAGTGATCGCGCAGGCGCAGGTAAGGCCCCAGAGCTAGGGAGAAGTCGCGCGAGTGTAGGGGAAGTGCAGGAAGGGTTGAGGTGGCCTCCAAAGACTCGCGCATGCGCAGGGCAAGTGCGCACGCGGCCCCAATGTATTTGCAGCCTCCACGGGACTACAACTCCCATGAGGCTTAGGGGCAAGCACATCAGGTGCCTCCGTGTGGCCAATAAGGGCCAAGGATCTCCAGAGGGAGCAATAAGATACATTTTGCGCGCTGAGAACGGCAGTTGGAGCTGGGGAGCGGTGAGGGAAGGAAGGGTGCAGAGAGCATGTGCAGCTCCTGCATCGAGTAAGGTCCCCACATCCCAAGTAAGGCCCCAACTCCCCACCAGGTTAGTGGGTAAGTGCTGAGGGACGGCCCAGATAGGGACGCTGCCCTTAGTGCGTGTCTGTGTGCTGTCTTGTCAGGATCACGGCTGGCAGTGCTGTGAGGCCTGACAAGAAGGCATAGTGCTAGTGTGCAGCAAGTTGCTGTACGCGTTACGAAGTTTGCAGTGCGTAGTGTAGTGTTAGTGTTAGGGTTCAGTGAGTGTCAGGACTGGGATGAGTTAGGGGAGTGGGGCAGGTTATTACCCCGCAGGCCCTAGGAGATTTCCCCAAGTCACCCCAGGTTGCGGTTCATCAGGGACAGGCCCTAGGTTAGGGTTTCTGTCACGTTAGGGTTAGTTAGGAAGAGATAGGGATATAGCGGCGGTTGCTGTTCCCGTGATGCGGTTGGTGTTCCCGTGATTCGGTTGTGTTCCCGTGAAGCGGTGGGACCCTCGTTGGGGTTCCTGGAGAGTTACCTGGATAGGATCAGACGGATGCATCGCACGTCTGACCCTTTTAGAAGAGTGTTGCAGGCCCGAGCATCGGAGTGCTCGGAAGGTATTCAATATATATGTACACCAACAGGCCTAACACATTAATTAGTGACTGCGCAGTCACCCACGTTCTCTACTAGAGTGTGGGACATTGGGTGGGGATTCTCGGGACACTGGGTGGGATCACCTAGTGTTGGGAAGCGTCCTGCGCGACGCAGTAAGTGTCTCCTCTAGAGAGGAACACAGGTTATGATGTTGCTATTGCTGTGATCTGTTTCTTGCATGTTGAGTAAAGTCCCTAGTTAATATATATATCTGTGTGAGTATCGATTATTGTGATTGTCCTGCGAGGAACCACTCCCCCTATGGTGGGAGCCATCGCAGGTGGAGGCGCTGCATCGTTGGAAGTAAGTACCCCAAGTATAAATGCCCCAGGTTCCCCATGGCGGAAGCTCAGCCCTCCTGTGAGCCAACAGGTATAGCACCACACTGAGAAGTAGTCAGATACACCTACACACCCCAATCTCACTTAGGGTGGGGGTAAGAGGGCTACACAGTAATGAGAGGAAATCAAGGTTCATATTTTCAGCTGTCACTGTTTAAACTACAGTAGCTACATTTAGTAGGTGAATTACCAAGGGTCAGTCCAGATTTAGGAAATGTTAAAAGACTTCATGTTGCCATGCAAATGACAGCCTAAAATAAATATGCGATATTATCACTAACAAGGTTTTAACCGTCTGCTCTCCTCCTGAATGCTACTGACTGTAACAATGAGAGGTGAATTGTTTCATGCTTTCTGCAGTCATAACAATTAAAAGGGCTAATTATATCAAGTCTGTAGAGGAAAACTCCCATTTGCTTGGGCAGGACATGATCAGCCACTTCAGTTGTCGGTTAAGGTTCATTCATCTTGGTTAAATGTGGGCTGCAGTCTGAATTTAACAATCAGATACAGCGGGTTAACATTTACAGCTGTGACTTTTTAAAGCTATGATAATGAGAGTTAAAGGGATAATATTGGCATGCCTATCAGTTTAGGCATGGAGAATGACGGGCCTGTGAGCTTCTCAATGAAGAGAATATATTATGCTAACTATCAAGCAAAGCAGAATAATAAATGCCTAAAGGTTTGAAAGATCAAAATCTGTTTTTCTCAGCTGTGTTTATTAAAAAGCCTGGTGGCAGTCTGAGCTTTTTTATTTGTTTTCTCTGTTTTTGTTTTGCATCTATAAAGTTTCCAGCTTACAACCTGGTTTATTAGGGTCTTTGATACGGCAAAGCCCCAGCGTAATCACAACGCCCTTGCAATCCCTTTCAATAGTGAGAGCCTGCAGAATCTCCTGCTCTGATCATAGGTGCATTATGGTTGTTCCATCCTAGGGTGGTATTTCCATTGCTTCTCTGCTAGACAGTTTTGGTGCAGCAGTTACAGGTTGGCTTAAAGCAGCAGACCTAGTTTCACCTTTTTTTTTGTTTGTTTTTTACTATATGCAGCATGTGGGTAATTTTAATGAGAGATAATTACTTAAGCTGCTAATTGATCCTTTCTCCTGTGATCGGTCGGTCAATATCCTGCTTGTGTGCCTATCTAAATGGCCGCCTTCTGACTCTGTGCTGCAATCTGTGAAATGCTGCAGCTGCAATGTAGCATTATAATAAAAAGTGTAACGCATTAGTGTTACAGCTTTCAGAGTAATAGACAGTCTGCTGTTTGGAAAACAACAACTGATCTGTTTGTGATACTTTGTTGCGAAAGGGCAGAGCTCAAAAAGGTGTGTGCAAGAGCCTATTTCAAAAGAGGAAGTGAATTGACTTTCTAAATGGTTGTTGTAGCAATGAGAGGATGATCACCACCTTAACCCAATCATTAAAATGGCATTAGGAGTTGAAAAAGAATAAAATATAAAAGGCAGATTGTATTATTTAACAGATCTGATTTATTAATAACATTTTTTTTAAAAAGCATATAGGATTTTGCATGTTTTTCTGCTTTTGATCGATGGAGACAACTGCCCTAATGGATTTGACCTGACAGACCTGTAGTGTGCAGTGAACAAAATGTTTTTTTCCATTTTGTCCATGATACGCTATAGCTAAATGCTATGGAAACTGTTAAGATCAGTGTAGAGAAATGTTACACATATTCATGATTTTACCTGGAGCCCAATCTGCTGCTCGTTTTATTATGGTGCTAGAAAGGGATGTTTCTGTCTGCTAGAGAGAAATAGACTGAGAAACGTTGAACGCGTTTGGTTGGGGTGATCTGCATTTTTGTTACATATTTCACTGTGCTCATGTGCTAGTTTTCCTGAACATGACTAACAGGATGAGCTCCATACTTTTCATTACTTCCTGTGGTAGCAGATTAGCTGCTTGCTGGGGCCTGGTACTGTATCTCACTACGATGGACCTAAGCCTAGGTTGCTTGCAGATCCCCCGGACCACAGCGATTTACATTCATCACCCGATTCGGCCTGTATACATTTACTGTCATGCCGTTTGGGAAGAAGAATGCGCCTACCACATACTAGCTGCTGGTCAATTGCCTCCTAGATTAATTCCAAGGACATGCTAGGCCCTATCTAGATGACATAGCGGTAGACCTGAGAAACCCATCTGAAGCACCTAGCAGGGTTTTGGTTTGGATTAGGGAAGCGGATTGACTATTAAACTGGGCAAGTGCCACATAGTTGAGGCCCAGTACCAAAAGACTGTTCATGGTCCCAAGGCTCAACAAAGTATCCGGACGTTCCTCCTTCTCCTACCGTGCACCCCAAAACTGGAACAACCTACCAGAGACTCTCACATCCACCACCAGTTTAAGTTCTTTCAAATCTAAGGCTGTCTCACATTTTAACCTGGTCTGTAACTGTTTCATACGCTCATAATATATATTTTCTTTAACTGTGCACGCAATGTCTTGTATATAATGTATACCCTGTTCATTTATGTAACTGTACTTGTAATCATGTATTATTTGTTTTACTCTGTGCCCAGGACATACTTGAAAACGAGAGGTAACTCTCAATGTATTACTTCCTGGTAAAATATTTTATAAATAAATAATAAATAGTGCACTGGGTGGGGATCAGCTGAAGCCAGAGCCATCAAGATTGAGGTGATCGTGAAATGGCTGACCCCCCCATACTCAGAAGCAGGTCCTGGCTTTCTAGCGGGGTACTACCATAAATGTGTGCTCCAGTTTAGTAGCCTTGCCAAACTCCTGACTGATCTGATTTAAGAAACATCTCCCTCGCCTGTTGAACTGGTCTCCAGCATGCAAGGCCACCTTCCAAGTCCTAAAATCCACCCTGGCAGGTGATCTTGTGCTAGCAGTTCCAGACTACACCAATTAGTTCTTGGTGCAGGCTGATGCCTCAAACTATGTGCTAGGAGCCATGCTCAGCCAGGTAGGAGAGGAACACCTGTCTACTTGGGCAGGAAACTGTTGGACAGGGAAGTGGAGCTATGCCACCATTGAAAAAAAAACTTAGCAATAATATGTGCGTTCCACAAGCTCCAGCCCCATGTGTACAGGAGAAAGTTTACCATGGCCACGGATTCCAACCCACTGAGATAACTACAAAGTGTGTTGGGGGAGAACAAGCACTATCTTGGCTGGTGGAGACCCAACGAGGCTCTGTTTTCCTGGCTTGTTGATCAAGTTACTTACATTTAATGAAGGGAGTATTATGTTAAACTCAGACCTTGGCAGAGCTTTTGATGCAGAAAAAGGGAAATAATGTTGTACAAAGTCATGAAATTGAATACATTAAAATATAATGAGGGCGTAATGTTTTTTTTTTTTAAACTCAATTTTTATTAAACATTTTCGGGAGAGGGGTAAATGGAGAAAATAAAAGAAGGGGAGGGAAGGGTACAAAAAATAAAGACGGGGGGGAAAGAACACATCCATTTAGAATTTTACTTAGCAAATCATCTTATAACATTCATACCCATAGTCAATATATATAGCAGTTTTTACAACAAAATTAGGTGGGTATTAATATTTGGTTGACCAGCACCCAAAATCCATGGTAACCACACCTTCTGGAAATCTGCGCATGTATCATTGTTAAGACTAACCTATTTTTCCATGCAGCAAATCTGCCAGACTTTATTTTTAACTTGTTAAGACTAACCAATTTTTCCATGCAGCAAATCTGCCAGACTTTATTTTTAACTTTAGGAATTGAGGGGATAGTTGGTTGCTTCCATACTGCCGCTAGTTCACGTCTTGCGGCTGAAGATAAGTGGCATAATAATTTATTCTCATGTCCCGTGAGAAGGTGATATGGTTTGTTTAATAGGAATAACCAGGGGTCTAGGGGGAGGTCCAAGCCAAAAAACCTCTGTGACGATATCTTGATTTCCAGCCAATAAGCTGATATGAGTGGGCACTCCCACCACATATGGAGAAATGTGGCCTGTACTCCACAACCCTTCGGACATAATGTTGGGTACTCTGGAATGAATTTAGCTAGTCTCATGGGTGTCAAGTACCACCTCATCATAACCTTATAGGTGTTTTCTCTGATCGTGATACACATTGAGGATGTAGCAACCGTCTGAAAAATATAATTCCAGTCTTCCATGTCTAGTTCCTCCCCCAGATCCCTTTCCCATTGGATCATATATTTTAGTTTTTGATTCATATGAGGAGGAGGGCTAACAAAGTACCCGTACAAGTTAGATATCAGTCCAGACGTGTTTCTGTCTGCTAGACAAAGTGACTCAAATCTAGTTAGCCATTTGGGGGGTCGGATTTTGTTATAGAAGGTCTTTAATTGAAGGTATTGGAGGAACTGATTGTTTGGGATAGCTTTTTCTTTATGGAAATATTCAAATGGTCTGGGAAATCCCTCTGAACGTACATCTTTGAATCTTGTGACACTCACTGTTTTCCTGTCGCCAAACCCATTGCTGCTCACTCCTGGACCAAATTCTGGGTTGTCATATAATGGAGTCATAAGAGAATTACGTGTTGTAAGTAGGTGTCGAATTGCAACGGAGTCCCATAATTTGAGTGAGTGGGCTATATAATGAGGGCGTAATTTAATTCCTCCCTAACTCCTGCTATTAGAGCTCCCTAGATCACATGCCGAAACACAGTGGGCAAAATTGGATCAAAGTAAATACATTGGGGTCTATGCAGTGGCGTAGCTTGACATGCGCGGGCCCTCTGGCAAATTTTTGGTCAGGGCTCTATAATGAGTGAACATATTCTGTAGATTCATGAGTTTCCATCGCCCCGCGCCCCCCCCCCAGCGTGTTGGTGGCCCTGCGAGCCCCCCTGCTTTTACACCTCCTCACTCTGCTCTATTCACCCCTCTCTCCTCATGTATTTTTCTTCACCTTCTTACACCCCCTCCCTCACTACCCCCATTTTCCTCTCACAGTCTTCCCCCCCCCACCCCCTTCCACACTCAATCCAGCTCCCTCAATCCTCCCCTCCACTCCTTGGCCACACACATACAATTTCCCCACAAATACATACAATTCCCCCTCTACAATACAGTACCCCCTCCCCCCCCATACACAAATTAGTATAACAACCTACACACACACTACAATAACCTTCTCCCTCCCCCCCCCCCCACACAAGTGGTTGAAAAACACTGGTGTACAGTATGTATACTGCACAGTAACTTCTTTTAATACAGTTAACTGTAGACAATTGTTTAAAGAATGACACAAACTATTTTAAAAATGCTCTAATAAAAAGATTATCACGTGTTACCTCAATTGCTTGCACTGAAGTACACACAGCACACTGACAGACACTGAATCACACATAGCACACTGACAGACACTGAAGTACACACAGCACACTGACAGAGCAAACTGTAACTGACAAATTTACACACAAACACACACAGCATACTGACACACTGAATGAAGCACACACAGCAAATTGACACTTACACATGCACAACAAACTGACACACAAACACATGCACAGCAAACTGCCACAAAAACACACACAGCAAATTGACCCTCAAATACACACAGCATACCTTCCTACAGCAGCACATACAGTAGTAACTCCTCCCCCTGATGTCATGGAGAGCAGGGGTGGGCAGAACTCTGCAGCTCTCTGCCTCAGTTCCACCCCCAGCCTCTGCTGCCTGCTCTCTGCAACTCCCCCCCCCCCCCCCGTTGCTCCCAGCTCCCAATATAGCCGGCAAGTCGGAGGAGGAAGGGGGCCCTGACTTCTGTGGTTGTCTGGGCTAAATTACACAGTTCTCCCCCCTGTCGGCAACCCTGAGCGGGCCCCCCAAGAGCATGGGCCCCAGGGCTTTGCCCGGGCTATAGCTACGCCCCTGGGTCTATGTATCAAGTGCATTTTCATCCTGCATCTATTGTATGTATCAAAGCATTTTGCTCCAATATTGCCCAGTCTTGCCTTTATGCATCTTGGGAGGTGTCAGTAGGAAGCTTTGGGGAGGAGTTACATGGTGCACAAATTATAATGATGTATCACAGTCTGCAGATCTGCCAAATAGGTTAACTTTAGACCAGGGGTGCGCAAACGTCCTGAGCTGCGCCCCCCTGCCTGGCAGTCGCAGCGTTCGCCCCCCCCCCCTCCAAGGACTCAGTGTCAAATGACGCCGCAGGTCATGTGACCCCGCGGCGTTGCCATGGCGACGCGTTGCCGAAGAGCCGGCAGAGAGCAGGTAAGTGAGTTACAGAGGCCTCACGCCTCTCCTGGCATTTAATTTAAATGCCTTGGGGAAGGGCACGGTGCCTCTGTAACCGCCGCAACCCTCCTAGAAATTCTTGCGCACCCCAGGTTTGCGCACCCCTGCTTTAGACTATATCCGACAACAGCGCAGAGTTAGGCAGGTATATTTACATTATGGTGGATGATCAGTGATGGTTTTATATGATTTCAATCATTGCTCACTTTGATTTCAGTACTGTTACAGGCATTTCACATAAGAGATAGTTGCAAAGTATGGTACAGACCTCCCCGCCAGATCACTAAGGGTGCCATGTTTTAATATACTTACTGTAGATGAGTGCCTGTGGTTATCTATATCTATAATTAGAATTAATTAGAATCATTAGAATCTAATGAGAACTTCTGATATTACTATACATAGACAACATTGACTCTGTTCGATTGCCGAGATAACAAGGATGTAACAGGGGAGTTATTCCTGTTCAAGTAATGTGCCTCTAATCCAGCAGTGTGGTGGTTAACTGCTGGTAGTCAATTAACAAACACCACCTGCCTGATTAGATTGCTTACAAAAGCCTGTCTTGTGAGACAGGAAGTAACTCCTTAGCTCTGACTGAGAGCTGAACTTTGGAGACAGAGGAGTGTTCTTGAGTCTCCCAGGAGAGACTGACCAAGAGAACACACATCTCTGGAGCTGACCGGTCTTGAGCTCTGCCCAGCATAGCTGATTGCAAGACACCAAATAAGACTTCTAAACCTGGATGCTGATTTTCTGTGCACGCACGGGTGCGGTTCCAGGAGAGCAGAGAAGCTTACTCTACAACAGCTAACAGATAAGACTTTCATTATTAAGAGACTGCTTATATCTGCCTATTTCATGCTATATGTTTTGGGGCTGCGAGACATGCTTTACTAAGGGAGATGTGAATTAATTGCATAGGATTTCACTAGAAATACTCCCAAGTGAATAGAAGCTTCCCCCCCCCCCCCCCCCTGTGTTTGGATGATTTCCTGATGAAAAGGAAAAGGCACAATAAAGCCTTATTATAATTTCACCTTATAAAAGCCTCCAATTGTGTACCTCTGTGAACGTCCATCTACAAAGGATAACAGACAGAGGGTGTTATATATAAAGCATATACTGTATACGGCACATTTTGACGTAAAACAGACACACATAAGAATATCAGGTTAATACGTCCCTGTGCACTAATTTGTAAACATATTTTTGTATGTGTTGTGCAGCGTGTACGGTCTTTTTCACCAGCTGGGGGTGGAGTTTGGATGTCTGTGCCACACATACGTAAATGATATGCGGTATCAAACTACAACCTGGCGCCTCTTTTGTGCGTCATAAATGCGTCAAGATCAAAGGATGCACCCCATACAAATACTAGGAAAATGTGCACTGAATGCAAGAACATGGATATTGCCATACTAATAATCTCATTTCATTTTGAAAACACAAGTCTTAATATATAGCTCTCAGAAAGTAAAATAAAAGTGTATAGCAAAATATACTGTGCTAGACATTAACAACATGTTATTTTGCTCAAGTGGTGGGATGATAATTTCAGGCACATTACTGGCACGGTATTTGTTTATTTTGTTACCGTTTAATTTTTTTAATTTATTTTTCAAATTGTTTATTAAAGTTTTAAAGGGGTACAGAAAATAATATGGGGGAGGGAAGGCAATAAGGGGGGGAAGAGAGGAGAGGATACATCTGTATGCAAATACATACTATATAATTAACAGTTCAAACTACTGTAAACATTCTTTAAAATCATGCAGTTGACCATTCTGAATAGCTCAGACTTTTAATTATTAAAAATGTAGGGAGAATACCGGCCAGCAGGATATATATTAATACTTGGACCACCACATATGGCCAGAGGAGAGGCCCTGGTCTTAAAGCTGCCGTTTAAAAAAAAAATTCTATTTACTATGTGCATCAATACAATCTGCACACATAGGCTGCGGCCAGGCTGAATGAGATCGCGCTCGGCGCTCATTTGGCTCTGGCGATTTCTGTCCTATTAGTTGCGCGTGCGTAGGGGTGTCGGGGCGCGGCCGTGATGTCACGGAGCTGGTTCCCCCTCATTGGGCAAACCGCTCACGTGATACATTAGCGAGCAGCAAAATCAAATTTGACAGTCTCGGCAAGCAGCAAGCTCACAGGCACGTGTGCGCTCAAACCCTGGACAAGCGCATTCAGAATAATCAGTCTGATCGCGCTATGCATGAGCACGCTTCGCTTGACCCTGGCTGCAGCCTGAGAAGTGATTAGCTAAGTTCCCGATCGATCCGTTCTCCTGTAATCGATCGCTGAAGATTCGGCTCGGGGGTTGTTTAAATCACTGTTAGTGCTGCAAAAGAGTACCCAGAATGCAAAGTTCTGTGTGGAAGAACATGTGACCAGGCAGACACTAGATACAATTGGTGCACTTCTGGAGAGAGGGCAAAAGGAGTGTGCTAGAGCCTGTTTCAGGAGAGGAAGGGGATGTGACTTTGTAAATGGTTGCTATAGAAACAAAAATGCTTGTTACATTAGAATACATTAAAATGTCTTTACAAATTGTTTTTTTCTTTAAAAAAAATGCTACAAGTATTTTCTCATAGTAGAGAACTAATTTTTTTTTTAAACACAGATGTCGAACTGCATCTTTAAGTAACCACTCAGTAGCTATCTGCAGATCCAGGGATTCCAGATTTTATATAAGCTTCTCTGGCACGATATTTTTAGGGTCTTTAGGTCCTGAATGTTCGTCATTCTTGCACATGGTGATACACTACAAGGTACAGAAGTAAACTATCTTTAAAATTGGAGGAAGATACTGCTTTTCATTCAACTTGAAAACAACATCTTTGAAGTGCTAGATCTGCTTGGTATATTAAGTGTAATTAGGGTATTGTGGAAGGTTATAGATTCGTGTACAGACTGATAATTCTTCTTTTGAACATTGCTGGTAATGGTGACTAATGTCTATCCAATACACTTGCATTTATCAATGCACCTGGAGTTTTGCAAATGTAGAAATGATGCAGTTTGGTTAATTTTTGCTTTTTAGATTTGTTTTTAAGTTGCATTAACAATGTGACACAACTGCATGATACAGATGTGCTACATGATACAGTAGGTCGAAACTGGTGTCTGACTTCCGGTGTTACAGCGCGCTCCTCACCAGCCGTTCTCCAATGCCACACTTCTCCTGCTCCGGTCTGAGGTCTGATGTTCTTCTCCTGCCATCGCCGCTGCCCACCCGCTGCCTTAACTGCATTCCTCGACGAACACGGACCTCCTGCCGCCGCTGCACACTTCATTCCTCCTCTGACGGACCTCTCGTACTGCCGCCAACTTCTTTCTTCCGCTGACGGACCTCTCCTGTTGCCGCCTGTAAACCTGGTAATTGAGATGGAGTGGGTCAAATAACACTTTTTTCTCTCTATTGTAAGTGCTAAATCGATGGTGCCTCTTACAATCGAGGAAATACGGTGTGTGTGTATATATATATATATATATATAATATATATTGTGATACCATCACTGTCCTCTAGAGGCTGGAAAAGTGCAGTAAGTGTGCTTTCCAGTCCACAGAATTAATTCCTCACAGAGAAGCCAGCAGCAGATGCTAACTAATGGAGTTAATCAGACTCCTTGAGTGAACAAGGAAGTGGTTTAAAGACAGACTGAAAGCTGCTATGCTGAGAGACTGTTTTCCTCAGAGAAGGGGGAGAAAGAAGTTCTCCCCAGCTGCGAAGCTGGTACAGAGGACCTACAAAGGAGTTTCTTTGGGCTCAACGTGGGGCTGAGTTCCCCTAGGAAGAAAGGAGGAGAGGCCGTGCTGAAGCAGGAACGTCTGCTCCAAAAGGACTAAGATAAGCAAAAACCCTTATTATTGTATGCAGAGACTGTGTTACACTGTGGCATATGCCAGGGCATGTATTTGGCTTGGGAACCAGCTTAGCTGGCCATCCAGTTAGCAAGGGCTAAATCTATGGTGTAGTCTGTTTTCCCTAAAGGGAATATGTGTTATTTTTATGTGTTGTTTTGATTTAAAGCAGGGGTGGGGAACGTCCGGCCTACACGGCCCGCGAAATCATTTGGTCCGGCCCCCGGGAAGCAAGCCTGCAAGAATGGTTTAAAAAAAAAAAAAAAAAAAACTCCCCCTTTCCTGATTGGCTGCCCGTGCTGTCACTCTGCCAAGATTTTTTTTTTTGGCCCACCTCTTCCTACAGCACTGCTCCCCTCCCTTCTCTCCTCCAGTAATGCCGGGCTCCTTAGGCTCTGCCCCTCTGTCCCTCCCTTTAGGCTCCGCGGGCCTGTCAGTCTCTCAGCTGCACTGGCTATCTATGCAGCTCCAGCAGCCCATCCACGGGCCCCAGGTAACCCACATGCCCCCTTATACCCCCTCCCAGACACCTTACCCACCCCAAGGGGGGAGAGGCCTTATTTTTGTGTGTGTTTGCAGAGGTGGGCTTATTGTGTGTGTGTGTGTGTGTGTGTGTGTGTGTGTGTGTGTGTGTGTGTCAATGTCACTGTGTGTGTGTGTGTGTGTGTGTGTGTGTGTGTGTGTCTGGCACTGGCACTGTGTGTGTCTGGCACTGTCACTGTGTGTGACTGGCACTGTCACTGTGTGTGACTGGCACTCTGTGTCTCACTGTCACTGTGTGTGTGTGTCACTGTCTCTGTGTGTGTGTGTGTGTGTGTGTGTGTGTGTGTGTGTGTGTGTGTGTGTGTGTGTGTGTGTGTGTGTGTGTGTGTGTGTGTGTGCCACTGTGTGTGTGTGTGTGTGTCACTTTCTCTGTGTGTGTGTGTGTCACTTTCTCTGTGTGTGTGTGTCACTTTCTCTGTGTGTGTGTGTCTCACTGTCTCAATATGTGTCTCACTGTCTCTGTGTGTGTCTCACTGTCTCTGTGTGTGTCTCACTGTCTGTGTGTGTCTCACTGTCTGTGTGTGTGTCTCACTGTCTGTGTGTGTGTCTCACTGTCTGTGTGTGTGTCTCACTGTCTCTGTGTGTGTCTCACTGTCTCTGTGTGTCTCACTGTGTGTGTGTGTGTGTGTGTCTCACTGTCACTGTGTGTGTGTGAGTCTCACTGTCACTGTGTGTGTGTGTGTGTGTGTGTGTCACTGTCTGTGTCACGGTCACTGTGTTTGTGTGTCACTGTCTGTGTGTGGCAGCAGCCGCCTGAGGTGATTAAGGACCTGAGTATCACCAGGGCGGCGTGGGTAAGCAGCGCTCCGGGGGGAGAGGGTATAAGAGGAGTGGGGGATGGGGGGGAGGGGGTATAAGAGGCTTGGGGGATAGTTGTGGAGGGTACCTGCTCCGATCCCCCCCTGCTCCGCTGCCGCCCCGTGCACTTACATGGCCCTCCTCCCCACACCGGGTAGCAGTTGCGGAGGAGGGCACCTGCTCTGATCCCCCCTGCTCAGATTCCCCTCCCTTGCACACTTACATGGTCCTCCTTCTCCCCACACTGAGCAGCAGTTGCGGAGGGCACCTGCTCCGATCCCCCCCGATCAGATTTCCCTCCCCCTGTGTTTGTCTGAGAGAGTGAGTGTGTGTGTGTGTGTGTGTGTGTGTCTGAGAGAGTGTGTGTGTGTGTCTGAGAGAGAGAGAGTGTGTGTGTGTGTGTGTGTGTGTGTGTGTGTGTGTGTCTGTCAGTGTGTGTGTGTGTGTCAGTGTGTGTGTGTGTCAGTGTGTGTGTGTGTCAGTGTGTGTGTGTGTCAGAGAGAGTTTGTGTGACAGAGTGTGTGTGTGTCAGAGAGAGTGTGTGTGACAGAGTGTGTGTGTGTCAGAGAGCGTGTGTGTGTCAGAGAGTGGAAAAGAAGGGAGCCCCACGCCCCCTGGTACTCTTTGATAAGCGCGCCAAGTCGTGCGAAACGCATAAAAGTGGGTCTATGTTGCTTTTGTGCCATTAAAGCTTTTGCAGTTATCTGAGTGGTCCCAGTCCGTTATCTTCACCACTGAGCAGTTGCACCGCCTTACCTTCTACTGTATCCTGTGTCAGAGTGTGTGTGTCAGAGAGTATGTGTGTCAGAGAGAGAGAGAGAGAGAGAGAGTGTGTGTGTGTGTGTTTGAGAGAGAGAGTGTGTGTGTCAGAGAGAGAGTGTGTGTGTGTCTGACAGTGTGTGTGTCTGACAGTGTGTGTGTCTGAGAGTGTGTGTGTCTGAGAGTGTGTGTGTCTGAGAGAGTGTGTGTGTCTGAGAGAGTGTGTGTGTCTGAGAGAGTGTGTGTGTGTCTGAGAGAGTGTGTGTGTGTCTGAGAGAGTGTGTGTGTCTGAGAGAGTGTGTGTGTCTGAGAGCGTGTGTGTGTCTGAGAGAGTGTGTGTGTATCTGAGACAGTGTGTGTGTGTCTGAGAGAGTGTGTGTGTCTGAGAGAGAGAGAGTGTGTGTGTCTGAGAGAGAGAGAGTGTGTGTGTGTGAGAGAGAGAGAGTGTGTGTCTGAGAGAGAGAGTGTGTGTGTCTGAGAGAGTGTGTCTGAGAGTCTGAGAGTCTTGAGAGTGGGTCTGAGAGTCTTGAGAGTGGGTCTGACAGTCTGAGAGTGGGTCTGACAGTCTGAGAGTGGGTCTGACAGTCTGAGTGACAGTGTGTCTGAGAGTCTGAGTGAGAGTGGGTCTGAGAGTGAGAGAGAGTGGGTCTGAGAGTCTGTGAGTGAGTCTGAGTCTGTGAGTGGGTCTGTGAGTAGGTCTGAGAGTCTGTGAGTGGGTCTGAGAGTCTGAGAGAGAGAGTGGGTCTGAGAGTCTGATTTCCCTACCCCCTGCCCGATTTATGTGTGTGTTTGTGTGTGTGCGTGTGCGTGCGCACAGACACCAACCCACAGTCAGTCATAGTCACCCACCACCGAAGTGTCAGTCAGTCACCCAAAGAGAAGAGGTTCCAGCCATCACATTAGTGGTGAGTTCATTAAATGTTTGGCCAAATATAGCAGGCTAATTTTTAAGTTGATAATTTTGTATGGCCCTCGAATGATTTTATAAATATCAAAATGGCCCTTGGCAGAAAAAATGTTCCCCACCCCTGATTTATATATATATATAATACTGAGTTAAGTTATGGTGAGTAAAAAAAGTGACACAAACCCTCCACAGGAAAGCAAATATGCATATGCATACAGTTATATTTGCATATATATATATATATAATATACAAACAGCGCAACTTCAAACAATAGCAAATAAGATACTTAATATAATATATTCCACACACAAAGAGAGATGGGTTAATCCTTAATTCTAACTATCCCTGTATAGCTGCAGCCACTTAGGTCCACGGCTCCACAAATGCTGCAAAAACAGATACCACGAAAGAATGACCTAGGCGCAAATATAGGGAAGAGCAGAACAGAGAGAGAAACCAATCATAGGGTAGTATGTTCCAATATTTGAACCTAGCATCTGGTAAGGTATGCATTCACAATTAGGTAGATGTTTAAATGCCTTTATCCACCATTGGGACCAGGAACTCTGCGTGAGGTATTTCTTTAAAGCTGCAAGGCTCTCCCACACTCTCCAACCGTTCCAGCAACCGGATCCCAGAGTATTTCAAGTTTCAACTGAATACAGGGCTTCCGTCTCAAGGACAGATCCCATGCATGGGACAAGGTAGGAAAACACAATATAGTGTAAAATCGTTTTTAATATAAATAAAACAACGAATACCTCTGTGGGTACTGACACTTTTGTAGTAAAAAATGCACAGTTTGAGAGTTTTTGGCAGCCGAGTCTCTCACACTCAATGCTGCCCCGATGCTGGTGTCAGTCTTCACGTGATCGTTCACAGTCTCGCGAGATCTCGCCTCAGCGGCGGACTCTGGCTCCGTGAAGAAATTCGGCTATCTGTCTCTCACTGCAATCACACACCCTACGCGTTTCTCCGTTATGGCTTTCTCAGGGGCTGATCAGCCCCAGTAACTGGGCAGATCTTGCTGTAGAAAAGCCACTCACCCTGGCATGTGACTCCAAGTGCACAGAGACATGTGCCTGAAAGCTGCAACATAGTACTTATACTGGGGAACTCACTCACATGCAGGGCCATGTGCTAAGGATTAACTCTAGCACTGCCTGCTATTACCAGGACTTGCAATGCTAGGCCAGAGGAATATAGCAGGGTGCTACAATAGATACATAGATAGATCCCTTGACACTTCTTTCTTTTCTGTCAGCTTATGAAACTTCTGTCTAGCATCCAACCTATATTTTAAAGAGGTCAAAAGTGTGAGACTTCACATTATAAGGAGCTCTATATTAATGCCACAGGAATACTGCATAGCTTGGTTTTTGACATCACACATGCAAATCAAGGCATCGCTGGCCCCTCTGGCAATGAAGGAGTTATAGGATTTATGGCAGATCATCTTATTCATGGATTAATACATTAACCCTTTGCGTTTCGGAGGGGCCAGGGTGCCACAGCCGCACCCGCGGTCACGTGAACGTTTCTCCCAAGCGGTCACGTCATCGCTCTGTCACTGATGAGGGAACGGAAGTGGAGGAGTCATCTCCCCGCCACCCGCTATCAGTGCAGACTGCGTCCTGCGACCCTAGAGCGATCTCCCCAAAGAGAATGAGCAAAAAATAAATATTCTGATGTAGCTCCGACATCATGGGGCCCACGTGGTGCCCGAACCCATACTGTGGTAGCTGCGCTGTGGGGAACTGAAAGGGTTCATTCTTTCTAAATTGATTTCTAGACACAACCAAAAACTGGCACAAATTACATCCCTTTGCTGTGATTAATTGCCGCCATAATATTTAATTGGCGTGCATATATTAGCTAATCAAGCACAACTTACTGTGTAAACAGTGCATTAGTATTTGGATGCAGTCTAGGCACCTGAGGATCGCAGTCAATTTCTCTGTTATACCAACAAAAATATAAAGAGCATTGAGAAGCTGGTAAACACTTAGACTGCACTTAGGGAAATAAAGTAACTCAAAAACATGTTAGTTCTTATACTAAAAGGACTCCTTGGTGTGAAAGAGTTAAGATACCAAGAGGGGAAGTTTATTTTCCTATACAAATAATGGCAAATTATTAATTGGACGATTCGTTCCACTGCGTGTTGGATTTCAGTCATTAAGGCTGATCTCCTGATCTAATGTAATGTGATTTGGGATTTAATTACCTCTTCTGTCTGGAGCCTGAACTGATTTGTGTCTGCAATCAAACATTTATTTGTTTACATGTTGTTACCATCCTTCATCCGGTCGGTGTACTTAGGGCAACACATTCTGAACTTAAATATTAACTTTTTTCTTGCTACTTGGGGTTGCAATGCATTTGATTGGCAGGAGTTTACCAATCTGTCTGCACTGTTAATCCACAGTTTTACAGTGTGGTGCTATAATATGTTTCAATGTTGCTATTTGTTTTTTTTGTTTTTGTCACAAGGGCATGGGACAGGTCAAAGAGGATGTTTTTGCTGCTCATGGATCATGAGTCCAAATGTAATCGGAAAAAGAACACTTCAAGATAGCCAAAAATGAAATTAAATATCTTGATCCGGAGATCTCCCAGTGGAAGACAGGAGTCACATGTTCAAATATATATTCTAAAAACACAGATTTTTTTAATCTGTAAAATACCTGTGCAATTTACTCTGCAACTTGGGAGGCAAGGACAAAGTAAGCCATAGAATCCGGAACACTAGACTGAGATGAGTGACGGAGGGCCTTCTCACTCAAGAGCACGGCTGCATGGAGGGCACCGAGCATAGTTCAGGAAGGACTTTGCTGGCCTTCTGACCAAGAAGACCTTGAATAGTGCACTCGAGCACAGATGTCATAACACTTGTGACACAGTGCACTGTTCTCAAGAGCACGTAAACCTTGGAGCTTGGGCTCCAGCTAGAAACCAGTACTCTCTCGGTTTATGAGAACTCCCAAAAAAAAGAAGGCTTCGGACCTGAGTCTTGCAAATGTCCCACTGCTCCTATGCAGTATTTAGTCAATGAGAAGTAGAGTTTCTTCAGGCTGTAAACCACAGTAGTATTTTGTAGATTGTCTCAGCAAATATAGAACTTTTGGAACTATAATTTATTTGACCCAAAGCCGGTCTGTTTACTTTTCCTCTTATGTGAAGTGAGTAATTGGCAATTCTGTTCTAGGCTTTTACATCTCTATAAATAGATGGTGGATTCTAAAATATTTAGTAGTTTACGTGGTTTTGTATAGACAGGAATAACTAAACCAATATACAGACACACCCTTAATGTTAGTGTAATACAGTATATACTATTACATACATAACCCCGCCCCATTGCATAATAATACAGACCATTGTGCCACAACCCCACCCATCATATCAAAACCCTGCCTGTTCCCAGCACAACCCACCCCCCTCGCATCATAACCCTGTCACTTCTTGGCAATACTTTGCCCCCTTGTGTCATAAACCTGCCCCCGGCAGACTCTGGATCTCCTTCTCCGGAGGTGAGAAGCATCAAATCTCACGCAATTGTGAGGCCCATTCTCACACTCAGGAGTGGAAACCCTTGACAGCTCTTTAAAGGGGTTAAATAATTTGATGACATAAGATTTTGCTGAAAAGCCTATTGCATGACAGAACAGTAGAAATGTGATATCTCCAACTCCACCCCTCTACACACACACACTTGCAGCTCCAGTACTGATTAACGTTAACTCTTCTTTGTATCTCTAATGCTATTTAACACTGAGTTACTGCTTTTGGTCTATGCAAATAAGATTGATTATTGCATTCCACTTATGAATATGTAATAAATGGTAATATGCTGCGATCCCTACTTTATGTAGCGTGAATTTATAATGCAGCAAAGTTGAACAATAAGGTGATAAGAGATTACTTTAGCAACAGCTTGTGACACCTTTCCTCAGACTACCTATGGGTCCAGCGGTGGGTTATGAGATGACAGCCATCAATGACTGCAGCAGAGCACCCTCCACTCTTCTTTGAGCGCCGTTTTCAGTGATTGGCGGACTAATGATATAAGCGTACGAGGACATCCTAAAGAGTGAGAAGGGAAGACATGAAGGGGCCTTTTCAGTAAGCATTCATAAGCCACTTATCAAGCACTTATCACCCAAAATGCCTACTGCTATTCAGTAAGCGGTGATAAGTGGGTGATAAAAGACTGAATCGCTCAAAAAAAATTGTTCATAAAAAAAATCACCAATGCAGCGGTGATAAGCCACTTATCACCACTTTTCGGCATGTTCATAAACTCGTGCAATTCTAGTAGCCGTGATTTGGCTATGAACGCCTATCACTGCTCTAGAATGGTGATTTTATCACAAAATCCTCACGCCAGAAAAAGTTGGCTTAAAGGTGTTGGAAACCTGCAGAGAAGAGGCGAGATGGGACTTAGAAAAAAAAATAAATTTTACCTGCATAGGATTGATGCCGG
Organism: Ascaphus truei; assembly: GCF_040206685.1. NCBI lineage: Eukaryota > Metazoa > Chordata > Amphibia > Anura > Ascaphidae > Ascaphus > Ascaphus truei. The sequence goes on from NC_134485.1 coordinate 78,120,922, forward strand.
GAATCTCTGGAGCTGATACCCATTAATATTAGCACCAGAGACCCCTGGCATGAACCCTATGCAATAAAAATGCATTTACAGTAAACTTCATTACCATAGCGGATAGCCTCAGGGACCCCCTACTTCCCGAGATACAGGCCCCGTTATGGGGGGCCAGTATCTCCTATGCATTTAAATGTCTGCGTCACGTGACCATGGGGAAAAAAAGCATAGGAGATACCGGCACCCCATAACGGGGCCTGTATCTTGGGAAGTAGGGTGTCCCTGAGGCTGAAACCAATGCGGTTCAGCTCAGGAGACCCCCTGCTCATCTAAACTATTAACAAAATTAAAATTTATACACATAAATTTCGGGAGATATTTGCACAGGGAGAGGTGGCTCTCTCAGAGCAGCTCTCTCTGCAGCAGATACAACTCGCCGGGTAAGGCCTTTTCAGAGGGTCGTTCATCAGATCACCGGCTTATCACCCGTTTTGTGAATTTTGCTATGACAGGTAATGAAAGCTTTCTGAATACCGTGATAGCAACACCCAAAAAAACATCATTTTAAATGCCCTGGTGATAATTTTTATCAACCCTCTCTGAATGAGGCCCGAAGACTCTCGCAAATTGCATGAAACTTGATAAGACTTGTAAATGGCCTCAAGTCCGTGTTATTTTCTCCCTTCTAGCTTTTCCAAAATGCCACTTCTAGAATCATTCCATATTCTCACAGATAGGTCTTTGCTTTTATATTAGCAACATCCTCCCCCCCACCCCCCCAATTTTTTTCTGTCTTGTCTCAAGAACAAAAGTGCAACATTATTTCATTGAAAATGTGTGCAATGAAACTAGCTTGACCTGATTTTATATTTATTTATTAAAGATTTCACTTCTCTGCAAGTGTGGTTCTAGTTAATCTGGTACTGAAGGCTTTACAAAAAATACTTTGTAAAAAAAAAAAACTTCTTCTGTATAAAGTGTGTGAAGTGTGTTTTATGCCCTCAGTGTAAAGTTGCCAGACATCATTTTGGCTTCTTAAACTTCTCTTTCTAAAAAAAATGGCATCAAAATATGCTCAGCATTCTACGTCTACCACTGCTGAGATATTTTATTCTAATGTCCTTTTTGAAGGAGATGAGAGCAAGTTATCGGTTTGCTAAATGTATTATCTACTGATGTTCGTATTGGCTGTCCTCTTTACTGCATGTCTAATGCTGTAACCGAGTTGAAATTGCCAGTGAAAAGCATGAGACATCAGGGCAAATATTAAATCACCAGCCGTCCGCAATAGACGTTCCATGAATGATTAATATGGAAATTCAGTTAACATCAATTTATTTTCTTTGATAAATCTGATGCTATTTTCTTTTATTAGGGAAACTGTGATATATAGTCCACTGTGTGTTTCTAGGAAGGTCTTAAACAATTGGATTTTAGCCTCTTTGATGCTACAGGGGCCAACATGCCACTTTGGCATTGTAAAGTTAACACCCTCAGTGCATCGCCTAATTGTCTTTAGCCCTAATGATATGAGGATTCCAAAAAGAATGTGTGGTACTTTTGTTTGTAAATGTTACCATGATACAGTACATGTCTTATGGAACTGGAAAAAGAGAGATTCAGACCATTGCAAACTCATATGTAGTAGAGAGCACTGGGTTAACTTTTATACCCTTATGTATTTTTACAGGAATTAGGTATCACATTGTTAAGTTATTGCGTGCTTACAGTCAGGGCCACCAACAGAAAATGTGGGGCCGAGGACAAACATTTTAAGTAGGCCCCCCCCTCGTGTCGGCGGTATTGCGAACCGCCCCCCCATTTCACACCTCATGAGCCCCCTCTCTTTCCCCCCTCTCCCCATGTATTTCTCTACCTTCCGTCTCACCCCCTCTCACTCTCACGCCTCGCATGTATTTCTCTCCCCTGTGTCTCACTCTTACTCCCTCTTTTCCTCACTCACTCCCTCTCTCCTCTCCCTCCGTCAATTACTCCACGCTCAATCATTTCCTCCCCCTCACACAATTCCCCCCACCAAAGATATATACCAAAAAGCTTCCAACCCCCCCCAATGCAAAAAACTTCCCACCCCCAAATTCATACCAAAAAAATCCCCACCCCTCAAATATATACAACCTCCCCCACCCCCCAAATGCATACAAAAAACCCACCTACCCAATACATATAAAAAAATACATATAACCCCCCCATACATACATTATATATATATATCATATAAAAAACAACCCTCCCCAACACATATAAAAAAGACCCCAACCCATATAAAAATACCCCCAAGCCCCCCAATACATATAATAATTCCCCCAAGCCTCCCAATACATATAAAAATTCCCCCAAGCCCCCCAATATATATAAAAATACTCCCAAGCCCCCAGTACATATAAAAAAGATCCCCCCACCCCAATACATATAAAAAAAGACCCCCCCATACATATTAAACAGACCCCCACCCCCCAATACATATAAAAAAGACTCCCACAATACATATAATAAAAGACTTACCTTGTGGATGATCAGGCCAGGTCCAGTGGATGTAGGGGCCCGGCGGCCGGTGATGGGCTCGACCTCTGGCCAGGCCAGGCTGCCGGTGATCTCGCTTTCGGCGCCAGAGAGTCATGCAGGCTGCTGCTAAGGGAGAGCCGGGGCCCGGTGCACGAGAGGATCGGCAAACGGGCCTGGCCAGTGGTTGGGTCCAACTTGCAGTGCTGGCTGACTCGGCCCCCTCGAATCACCGGGACCCCAACCCCGGCAAACCCACCCTGTTGGTGGCTTTGCTTACAAGATATGTTATGTCTTGTGCAGGGCTATGCATCCCTGATACACTGTATAGACGTACAAAATAATTTGTTTTGTTGTGGTTAGTGTGGTTTAGATATGTGCCACTTACTTAAAGAATAGCTGTGTGCACTTTAGCCTACTTCTTCTAATTATTGTCATTTATGTCTTTTTTTTTGTGGTCATGAATGTAAAACAACATAGAACTAAGTGAATTATTTATTTTCTACACCAATATATCTAACCACCATGTTTAATCATCTAAATGAGAACAGCTTTTTAAATTCAGCATTCATTTTAATAAGATTCCTGCATGCAGTACATTTCGTCTGTTTGAAAATGCTGAGTGGATTTTGTAGTCAAAGCAAGGTTAGATCTAATGGCAGAGCAATTGTTCTTTTTAGGGTTAATCTGGGGGAGAAACACTGGGCAGGTGAGTTTTGAAGAAGTATGGCCTGAAGTGATATGTTGATGTTTGGAGAGATCTGATGAAGTGAAGTTAGGAGACATCTGATAAGAAAAGATCTGGAGAAATCGGCCGAGAAATCGGCTGAGATCTTAGAAAGGGTGGCATAATGAGAGATTATGAGATATGCGATAAAATACAAATATGTTGAAATCTACACATGTCTGGTGATCTCTGACAACATCTATTTAGGCGATGTGGTCAGATCTGGAAAGATGTAGTGGGAACTCGGTAGTCTGGGGATCTACAGTATGATGACGTTTAGTAACTGCTGAGATATGTTCTGGAAAGGTCTGGTGACATCTAGTGATGTCAGAAGAGAGCTACCTATGGGGGATCTGTTGGGGTATGGGGTATGTAGCAAGGTCTGGGATATCTGGAAATGTGAATTGGGGAATCTAAGCCCAAATTTGCTAAATGGTGTTATTGGTTTATGCCCTTTATCACCCATTTACTGAAATACACCATGTGACGGTAGGGGGTAACAAGCCTTCATAATAAAGGTGAAGTCTGGCTGGTTGCCCCTAAAAACCGTGTGTAAAGAGCTGTGAGTGTCAGCTCTTGGGTCTAGTAATGCACCCTGTTATGTTTCCCTGTAACTCTGTTCCCATTATACTGTCACTTGCAGGATTATAAAATAGGGATGCCATGTGTGGTTAGGGTCCCTCATAGGAAATAGCTGCAGGACCGGGACATTGGGAGCGGGAGGTTAAGGGTGGATGTTGGGGGACAGATAGAGTTAAAATCTGGGTAAAATGTTGCTGAACGGAGATACCGGTAGGACTGATATTTTACCCGCAAATAGTGTATGGTTTGCGGGTACGCGTCTGTAGATAAAGCCGTGGTGGGTTATGGAAGTCCAATGTAAAGTATTGGAAAATCCTGACCTGTTTTGTGGTTTACCTGTTCCCCTTACTCGGTAAACATGGGATTTCGGGAGTGGGAGTTTTAGGTGGGATATTTGTTTCAAAATGTGTTTATCTTGCTTGCAGGAGTTCGGGGGACAAAGTTGCTGGTAGTCCCGTAATTCTACCGACATGCAGGCATGATTTGCGGGTACGCGAGGTGAATTACACCGGGTCTACACAGTGTCCCCCAGAATCCTGGTTTTCGAGCCCAAGTATCCCAGACCCATTTCCCACACGTATAAGGTTTCCCTAGAAGTATGAGTTTATTAAAACAGTGTTTTAATGTTTTATACAGTATGTATAATGTCTATACAGTCAGCCTGGGCATCTACATAGGGGCCGGGATGTCTGCATAGACATCAGAGTTCAAATGAGATAAGGGATGTCCAGAGGTGAGAAGACCGTTTCGTGAGCGGGGAAGGGTGAAGTATCAGATCCGGAGAACAAAGGGCATCCCGCTGGGGAACCTTTGGGACTGCCAGACTTGGTGAAGCCTGTCCAGGGGATGGCAATGGGTTGGCCGGGGGAAGATGTTGCTGGTAGGTGTGTTTCCCATTGGCCTATTCATATTTCCCGCCCACCTGGCTTTTCGAGCTGGCTTGGCACGCCCCTCCTCTGACGTCAGCAGCAAGACGAGCCCCCATTCTGATTAGCTGGTGGGAGAAATTTCCACACTCTAATTGGTCGCCAGTCTGTCCTCCATGCTAGAGATAGCCTCCGCTGCGCTATGTAAGGAGATTGCCCGATCAGAGAACCAGACCATCTAGTGGCTTGAGTCGATGAAGCACGAGCGGGCTTTTCAAAGTTGCTTTGTTGCGAAAAGCAGAGCAACCGGCTTCATTTTTGTAGCTACAGTAGGAAAGCCTGCCCTGCAGAGACTAAGTCAGACACGAAGTCCAAGTTCTCAGAATAGAACGTAGCAGTCGCGGTTGGGTATTCTACCCAAAAAGAGTACCAGGAAGCTGGGGACGATATCCTGGTCAGGGTAAGCCTTCAGAAGCAGGTGCCCTGCACCTATTTGAGGCTAGTTTTCACCCCCAGACCCCCCAGTAAGTGTGTATGTCATCTGTATTTTGTATATTCATTGTGTGTATGCGGGTTTACCCGAATAAACTAAAAAAAAAAATGTTGTTACTTGAATTTTTATTGAATAGTTTTCAAAGATTATGGGGAAAGGGTATATAAAAGAAAAAAGGGGGGGGTACAGATAGTTGGTAATATCACATTTGGGGGAAGGTTAAGGGAAGGGAGAAAGGAGACGGCATTTGTACATATATAGCATAGTGAATAGCATTTGAAATACAACATAAATCACAACATTCAGAATATTTTAATCTACATATGGGGATATGTGAAGAAGGGGGTCATCGGGAAGCGCATACCATGTTAAAACAAAAGACAAGTGCTTATAGTGCAATATTGTAAAGTCAATAAAGTGATGTTGAACTGCTAGCTAAGATGAATGTACAGAATACTCACAAACGTGAGGTGGATACTGGCATATAAAGGTATCTTTAAGAGGTGGCTGTAATCCGTGCAATCGGGATATCACCAGACCGGTACTCTCCAAACAGCGTCACTCTGTTTGCCCCAACCGGAACCTCTGGATGCGGATGTCGTCACTTCCGGCTGCCGGTGATACGCATTCGTGACACGCACGCCAGCACAGAGGGAAACCCGAGAGAAGTCCGATCCGGTTGCAGAGTTTGCAGAGATCCAAGTGTGATCTACATGCTTTTTTATCATACACATCATGTGAGTTGATTAGATTTGTTTTTACCCGTATTAAATGTGTTATACAGTCTACACTATGTCCAGTATCGTCTTACCTTAAGGTCCTGTGTGGAGAGTACCGGTCTGGTGATATCCCGATTGCACGGATTACAGCCACCCCTTAAAGATACCTTTATATGCCATTATCCAAACTCACGTTTGTGAGTATTCTGTACATTCATCTTAGCTAGCAGTTCAACATCACTTTATTGACTTTACAATATTGCACTATAAGCACTTGTCTTTTGTTTTAACATGGTATGCGCTTCCCGATGACCCCCTTCTTCACTTGCCACAAGGATTGAGAAAGCAATCCTACACCGGGTTACAGCTGCATCCGACGTTTGTATAAGTATCACTATTTGTTTTAATATGTGTTTCACAGGTATATGTTAAAGTAACACTATATATATGAGCGCCACACTTGGTACACCTCCCCTTTCACATACACATATGGGGATATACCTGCCTTGCGAAAACAAGGGTCCCAAACCTCTGCGAATTGAATGGTGGAGTCATTCAGATATGCTGAAAGTTTTTCCATATAAACTATATGCCATATTTTATTGTTTATTTGGCTCAAAGATGGGGGGTAGCTTGTTTCCAGTTCTTGGCGATTATGCATCTTGTAGCATTCAAAATTTGGGAGATAACTTTGGCTTCCTTTTTATTTTGGTTGGCCGCTGGTTTTCCTAGTAGTATATAAAGAGGGTCATGCGGAACAGTGATCCCCATGACCCTTTCTATAAGGGCGAATACTATTCTCCATGTTGTCTGGATTTTAGGGCATGACCAAAATATATGCAATATATTCCCCATTTCACCACAGCCTCGCCAACATATTTTATTCCACTACCTTGTTTTGCCTAGTGAATGATCCTAAAAAGGTAAAAAGTGTTAAAAGTGCTGGTCTCCTGTGACAGGCTTTTTTTCTGGTGACAGCGGTGGGACCATTAGGCTTTGGGCTAGGATTTCCTGCAGGGAATCATAGCACAAAGATGGGCTTGCGGAGTGCAAGACCTCAAAACAAGAAGTGTCGGACACACGTTATACAAAGCAGGGAATCACACTGTACAGTGCCCCTCAGACTAGTACCAAAAGATGAAGATGGCTTTCCTGTTAGGACGGTATAGGTCCTGGAATCGCGCAGAAGTGGTTGCCTGGTGTGAAGGCTATGGACTGCCAACACACGGGGAACCAAAGGCTGTCCTGGAAGAGGATTTGGCATGGCACGAAGCCGGCAGTGAATGATCCCAGAAAGGTAAAAAGTGTTAAAAGTGCTGGTCTCCCAGGACACATCACCTTCAATCCTTTACCATCACTGGCATCCATAATCAGCATGTTCCCACCCTCCTGGCAGATAACGGTCAGGGGCCTCGCTTGTGAACAGTAGTGTTACAATATATGATCCTCCATCAAGCTCCTATCACACAACCTATATGTATAGTTGCCATTATCATATGCTTTAAGTTTGACAGATTGTTTGCTGGAGAAGACCATGCAAAATACTGCCTGTTTGGCAGCAAAGCCTAAGGAAAGTAAGCAAACAAACCTAGAGCAGATGTCACGCACAGTGTAAAGGTGACTCTCATGAAAAAAAAAGTCCTCCCAGAAGGGCGATACTATTAACATGAAAACAGACTCTGATCTTTCTTCATCTTCTAGTAATCTCCCTATTTTGGTTCAGCTTTTCGAACAAACAATGCTACAGTGACAGCATGCAGATGTTTCATTTTTTATATAGTACTGCCAATGTACTAAATGCTGTGTGGAGTAGAATAAAGGCACAATAATTCCCAGCTTCCCAGAAATTAGTCTATGGAATTACAGTACTTGAAGTAACTTCTACTGTATGGTGAAATTAGGGCTGTGTCTTAAAATCCATTAATTAGCTTTGGGCTACTGTAAATTGTTTTCCATTTCCCTAATGTGTTTGTAGAAGGTTTGCTGATTTCCAGTAGACGCTTTACTTCCCAGTCTTTTTGTAGCAATCTTTATCTTTCTCTTTCCACTACAGCTGCTAGTCAGGATTTTCTTGGGTGTGTCATTGTGTGTAGTGTTTGAGAAATGTGTGGCACAAGTAACTGGTCTTCAATACACAAACATTTACATTTGATTCCAGCATCATCCAGTTATATTCACTCTGTGAACCTGGTCAAATCTCCTACTGCCTAAGCTTATCCACTGGTATTTAACTTCTATTCATGTGAATATTTAACCGTTCCTTATCTTATTTAGTAGGTTTCTAAGGGAAGGCTGGATGAATATACAGTTAGGTCCAGAAATAATTGGACACTGACACAATTTTCATAATTTTGGCTCTGTACGCCACCACAATGGATTTGAAATGAAACAACTGAGATGCAATAGAAGTGCAGATTTTCAGCTTTAATTCAAGGGGTTCAACAAAAATATCGTATGAAACGTTTAGGAATTGCAACCATTTTCATACACAGTCCCCTTATTTCAGGGGCTCAAATGTAATTGGACAAATTAACACAATCATAAATAAAATGTTCATTTTTAATACTTTGTCGAGAATCCTTTGCAGGCAATGACTGCTTGAAGTCTGGAACGCATGGACATCACCAAACGCTGGGTTTCCTCCTTTGTGATGCTTTGCCAGGCCTTTACTGCAGCTATCTTCAGTTGTTGTTTGTTCTTGGGTCTTTCTGCCTTAAGTTTTGTCCTCAGCAAGTGAAATGCATGCTCGATCGGGTTGAGATCAGGTGAATGACTCGGCCATTGCAGAATATTTCACTTCTTTGCCTTAAAAAACTCCTGGGTTGCTTTCACAGTATGTTTTGGGTCATTGTCCATCTGTAAAGTGAAGCGCCGTCCAATCAACTTCGCTGAATGTGGCTGAATCTGAGCAGTCAATATATCCCTATACACTTCAGAATTTATCCGGCTACTTCTGCCTTCTGTCACATCATCAATAAACACTAGTGACCAAGTGCCATTGTAAGCCATGCATGCCCATGCCAACACACTGCCTCCACCGTGTTTTACAGATGATGTGGTATGCTTCGGATCATGAGCCGTTCCAAGCCTTCTCCATACTTTTTTATTCCCATCATTCGGGTACAGGTTGATCTTAGTTTCATCTGTCCAAAGAATGCTGTTCCAGAACTAGGCTGGCTTTTTTAGATACTGTTTGGCAGCTTTTGAGTCAATTGTCCAATTACTTTTGGTCCCTTGAAATAGAGGGGGCTACATTTTAAAGAGATGTTATTCCTAAACCCTTCCTCCAATTTGGATGTGAATACCCTCAAATTAAAGCGGATAGACTGCACTTTAAGCCCATGTTCATTATTTAACTGTAACTTGAATTTATTTTGGTACACAGCCGAAATAACAAAACTTGTATCAGTGTCCAATTATTTCCGTATCTAACTGTATATATCAGGAAAACTATGGACCCTTACATTCTGATCTCAGGAATGAGATATAAGCATTGTGTTGCAAAAACAATTGTATTTAGTAAATATAGGGGAAAAATGAGAAACATCAAAAAATCTCAAAAATACAGATGCAGCGGCCGTTATTCGAGCATTTACCTGGGTAAACGTTGTGTTATGCCGCGTGGTGTTGCGAGATGTTCTATTGCAGACATAATGGACCATCGGATTAACACAGCAGGTCCCTGATGTGTGAGTCCTACCGGGGTCTGCCTGTCTGTAAGAGATGCGCAGTAAGAGGGCTGAAACAGTCACTAATAACAATAAAGTGCGCAACCCAAAAAACAACTTAAACGTGTTAAAGACTATGTCTAGTAGTGAACCATAAAATTAAATCCTTATATACTCTTGCTATGTTAAACAAAATGTGATGCTATATAAGGCACAGTCCTACTGTGAAAGTGACAAAAACATGTAAACCATACAAAACCGTTGGTGTCGGCGTATGCTGCTATAATTAAAGAGTGGCTCGGCACTCCCATGAACTAAAAGATAAAAAACAAGAAAAAGCGCAAAACGCAAATGGTGAAGTATATCAAAGTCAATGTATTAGTAATAAAAAGGTGAGTGTTCTGCGTACATCAGATATAAACAGTAATCGCATTTACGTGTAATAATACACGAGTTTACCACACAGCAAACATCAGGGTTGGTAATCTTGGAGGTGTAGCACCAATGGATCGTCTCCTGCTGTTAATCGGGTGTCATCTGTGTCCCTCACGGCGACGGCGATCTGTGGTCAGCATCCACTGCGTCCAAAGAGTCAGAAACAGTAACACCACTTGGAAAGTCTGTCCTGTGTTGTACACCGTGTGCTCGTTGTACACCGGGTGCTCGTTATAAGTAGAAAAGTTCTCGTGGCGGGTAACGCTGGTATGCGGAGGTATATTCCCATCGCAGTCTAACTGACTGCCGCACAGCAGTGATATTCCGCCTTGGTGGTTGCGCACTGTAGTGACGTCACCCGTAGAGCATGTGATACCACACGGAGCGCACCCGAGCACATTCAAATGCTAATAAGCAAGCAGTACTGGCATGGTAGTGATAATAATATTAAAAAGGTACCATAAACTAGACAATAATTAATCCAACGCGTTTCAAAGCTATAAGTGCTTCTTCTTCAGGGATAAATTCAATGTCACGAACCCCGAGCACTAAATACACATACAGGGTCCGTTATTGGTCATCCAATTGAGACCAGGGGTCAATCAAATGTATCTGCTCAGTGTTGGGGGCGTGACACTGGATCGGGATAAAATACATAGGATAAATCACACATCTTTAATCAATGAATAAGTAATTCCTGCAAAGAAAGAAAAAAAATAATAACATAATTAGAACAACATTTACACTTAAGTATAAAATGTACTGCTTTTAGCAGTCATGATAAAAACATTAATATATCACATAAAACAGAGAAAAAGTCTCCAAAGATTGCATAGAGAGGTAGAAGGCCTGTTCAATGGAGTCAATGAATTTGATAAATTCAATACAGACCTAAGAGATACAAATATTGTAACATTATATCCTTAAACCCCTAATAAAATGCCCACACATCCAAATCTTCATTCAACCCTTTAGGGGCCATACAATCCAATTTATGGATCCATAAAGATTCCTGGGTAGATAAAGCTTTTAATCTATCCCCCCCCCTCCTATTGCCTGGTACATGTTTAATGCCCAAAATGGTCAGAGAGGAGGGGTCTTTCTGATGATGCGTCAAAAAATGTCTTGAAACGCTATGTTTTTCAAAGCCATTTTTAATATTGCGTATATGTTCCTGTATTCGTATTTTCAATTTACGCTTAGTTCTACCTACATAATATAATCCACCGGCACATTCGAGTAGATAAACTATATAATCTGAGTCACACGTTATAAAGTCTTCTATAATAAAGACTTCTTTAGTTTTTTTAGAAGAGAAAGTCTTACGGTTTGAATGCATATATTTGCACACAGAGCATTTAGCACAGTTAAAATTCCCCATAGGCCTTTTACTCAGCCAGCTGTTAACAGGATTAGAGCATGTCAGATGCCCAATATCGCTGGGAGCTAAGATATTCTTTAAATTAGACGCTTTTCTATAAATGAATCTTGGTCTCTCGACCAGATGGTTCCCCAAGATCGGGTCATTACTCAAAATAGCCCAGTGTTTAGAGACTACCTTCTCAATCTTCCTATAGGCTGAATTGTAGTTAGTCACAAATGCCACATCTACTTTTTTTGTCGTATCCCTAGTACCAGATTTCTTGCCCTTTTGTGTTAAAAAATCATTACGGTCCATAAGTTGAACTTTTTGCAGTTCCCTTTTTAGATGATCAGAATTATAGCCTCTTTCAATAAAGCGACTAAACAGTAAATCTGCTTGTCTAACAAAGGTGTCATTATCACTACAGTTTCTTTTCAGCCTCATGAACTGGCCCCCTGGAATATTCTTAATCCAGGTGTCTTTGTGATTACTAGTTGCCATTAATAAATTATTCGTGTCAACTTCCTTGAAGAATGTCTCTGTTAACACCTTCCCCTCACCTGTAGATGTCAATTTAATCGTGGTAAATAAGGGAGGCAAATTCCATACGCTCTCCTATCCTGAGGACTGCACGCGGTTCCTACGAGGCCTGGGTCTGACACAAGCTGGAGAAGAGGACGACACTGGGGATGTGGAGGATACAGAGCGCCAACACCAGCAGCCGAGACCACAGCGAGCATCACAACGGATCGCCACACAGAGGGCCCCAGCAGAGGAGGAGTAGGGGATCCCCCCCGCTCGTCTCACCCGCAGTACGCATAAGAGGAGCACTTGCCTGGCCTGCTGACATCCGGAGCTCCAGGAAGATGCAGCGACGCTGAGGATTGTGCCGCTGGGGATCCTGCCACTGTCCTGAAAGATGCACGAGACTTGGGGGACCTCTGGGTTCCAGATGCCCATTTCCCTGCTGATGCCCGGACTTATTTAAGCATACGGTCAAATTCTTGTTAAAACAAGAGACTGCTGACCCAGAAGGGAGATACATTATCCTCCAAGGTACCTTGTCGGGAGTGGATGTCACTCTTGTTAACATCTATGCCCCAAACGAAGGCCAGCCCAAATTCTTAAGAGATCTATGTGACCTTATCAACCCCCAAACTCGAACTACATTGTTACTAGCAGGAGATTTAAACATGATAGCAATGCCGGAACTAGATAGAACAAACCCCTCAGGGACTCCACATCCCCGTGTCACGGAAAAAAATGCCAGAGAATTTAGACAGATAATGAAGGAGTTCTCCCTGACAGATATTTGGAGGGCCCAGCACCAGGGGCAGCGAGACTACTCCTATTTCTCCCCCCCCACACCAAACCTACTCAAGGATTGATTATTTTCTGGGTACTAAAGACATCTTCCAGGCAACCTGCCAGTCAGACATAGGATCAATATCTTGGTCGGATCACGCCCCAGTCTCGCTGACACTCTCCCTCCCCTTCTATAGAACTAACCAATATAATTGGAAACTGAACGATTCTCTGTTAAACCAAGTAGATGTAGAAATAGAGATTAAACAAAAACTCAGAGAATACTTCACGCTGAATAAGGGCTCTGTAGAGTCACCAGCAATGTTATGGGAAGCCCATAAGGCGACAATCAGAGGGAATATCATCTCCATAGCATCACATAAGAAAAAAATAAAGCAAAAACTCTATAATGAGCTAGCGGAGAAAGTCCAACTTTTGGAGCAGAAACATAAAACTAATCCCTCGAAAAAACTATTCAAATTGCTAGACAAAACTAGATCTGAACTTAAGCAGACCCAAATGGATGAAGTGGAGAGGGCGTTGCGGTGGACCAAACAAAACTATTATGATAAAGGTAATAAAGCCGACCGATTACTCGCCTCCAAATTGCGCGGTATGAGAGCTAAATGCCAAATAACAGCTATTTTGACAAAATCAGGTACGAAGACACTTTGTGAGATGCAAATAGCGAACGAATTTTCGGACTATTATAACAAATTATATAACCTAAATTTTCCCAAAAATAAATCATCAGACGCGGAGGCTATCTATACATACTTGGAAGCGTGTAAACTCCCGACACTTTCGGAAAGTAACCTCTCAGACCTAAATAAAGAAATCTCCCTAGAAGAACTGATAGATGCAATCGCCCAATTAAAACCCAACAAAACGCCGGGCCCGGATGGATTCTCCAATCAATACTACAAAAAATTTAAGGCGGTCCTGGCCCCGTATCTACTTGATATGTTTAATGCGTTTCTGGAAGGAACAGTCATCCCACCATCTATGTCTAAAGCTAATTTAGCAATCATACCAAAGGAAGGGAGAGACCCACTACAGTGTGGTAACTATCGCCCCATAGCCCTCCTTAATTCGGATCTAAAACTGTTCAGCAAAATTCTGGCAAATAGACTGACCGCCATACTCCCAATTGTGAAATATACTGGACACCTAACAAGCTCCTATTGAACCCCCAAAATAACCACAACATATATATAAGCATATGAGTGTCACAGAGGAGTGCTACTGAGCATGGCAATATATATTTAAAACCAGAGAGAGCTTTGTCTGTGTTTTATGTTCTGCCCCATACTCCCAAGCCTGATACATATACAGTAGATCAAGTCGGGTTTATTTCCGGCAGACAGGCCTCAGACAATACTAGGAAAATTATAGATATAATCGACCATGTACATCTCTCATCCACAAAGGCCATCCTGTTGAGCTTGGATGCGGAAAAAGCATTCGACAGGATTAGGTGGGACTTCCTAGACCAAACCCTACTTAAATATGGATTTCAGGGCCCATATCTAGAAGGGGTCAGAGCCCTATACAGATCTCCCACGGCTATAGTGAAACTCCCAGGAGGAGACTCAAACCCTATAAGCATAAAGAATGGTACTCGACAGGGATGCCCCTTGTCTCCGCTTCTGTTTGCACTCTCTATCGAACTCTTGGCAGCAACAATTAGAGACGAAAAAAACATAGACGGAATTGTAATAGGAGAGACAAACTACAAAATATCCCTATTTGCCAACAACATTATCCTAACTCTCGCCAACCCCTTGATTTCACTCCCGAACTTACATTCACAACTAGATAAATTTAGCAAAATATCGGGATATAAAATCAACATGGATAAGTCGGAAGCATTGAACCTAACCCTATCGGATTCTGAAGTTAAATTACTACAAGCAAATTTTAAATATAGGTGGAACTCCACAAAGATCAAATACTTAGGAATCCAAATAACAAGGGAGTATAATTCGCTATACAAACATAACTATCCACCCTTATTTGAGAGGCTAAAAAAGGACCTCCAGAGCTGGAACGAAGATATCTTGGTTAGGAAGAATAGCCACGATCAAAATGAATATCCTACCAAGGCTCCTGTATTATTTCCAGACTCTTCCTATAGATATTCCAATGCCGGAGCTTAAAAACATACAAAACAGAATTTTCCAATTTATCTGGCAAAATAAAAGACCCAGGGTAGCTAGATCTATTATGCTAGCCCCAAAAGATTGCGGAGGCTTGGCAGTCCCGGATATCATTAAATACTATTTGGCGGCCCAACTCAAACAAGCAATAATGTGGAACAATGATCCAGCCACCAGTTGCTGGGTGGGACTTGAGTCTACCTATACAAGACCTCTCTCTCTCCCGACCGCTATGTGGACCGAGAGGGGAGGAGAGACCTTCTGGAAACATTAAAACTGGGAGCAATGAAATGTACATGGCGGATATGGTCTAGAAATAAAGATAAATATGGTCTGACAGCCAGTCTAACACTACTAACCCCTATATTCCACAACCCTGAATTCCCCCCAGGCTGGCTCCCACAGAGACTCAATAAATTTAAGACGTTAAAGCTGATGGTAGCTGACGACTTTGTAGATAACGGTATAATTCTACCACTCCAGGCGCTGGAGAAGGAACACCAAATCATAAATATACCAGTGTTTGGTTACCTCCAAATCAGGCACTACCTGCAATCAGTCTCCAAAGATTCGGCATTCAAACCTTTAACAAATTTTGAAAGACTGTGTAGGAAAGGATACTACTGTAAAGGGCTGATTTCAGAGATATATCTGGGCCTGGCGCGATCAGCGGGTTGTTCCCAACATAGCTATATGATCAAATGGGCAGAAGATTTGAATACAGAGATCGATAGAGAAGACTGGGAGGACATTTGGGAGGTAGCTGCAAAAACGTCAATCTGTACCACTATCAAAGAGAATATTTATAAAATTTTATTTCATTGGTACCTAACCCCGAGCAGGCTGGCTAAGATCTTCCCCAGGTTCCCGGATTTGTGCTGGAGGGGATGCGGGCAAAAAGGAGATATGGTTCATATTTGGTGGAGTTGCCCAAAAATTCAGGTATTCTGGGTCATGATACAAACATTGATCAGAGAGTACCTAGGGGTGGAGGTTGAGGTGGAACCGCTGACCATGGTGCTGGCCAAACCAATAGATGAATTAGGAATGGCAGAAAGTAAGATGATAACTCATGTAATGATGGCTGCCCGCTGTGTTATTGCGGCTGCCTGGAAAAAGGTGAATGCGCCTTCTAGGCAGACGGTCCTACGGAGACTATGGGAAATAAAGATGATGGAGCTCCTCACAGCACAGTTGAGCCAGAAAACTGACAAATTTCACAAAATTTGGGAAATATGGCCAGGAAACTAGGGACCCCATAGAAATAAATACAGAAAGACCAGACAAATGGGCTCGTCCTACCCCCCCCCCCCTTCCACCCCTCCCCTCCTTCTTTTTCTTCTTTTCTACGTTCTTCTCTTTCCTTTGTTAAGCTCATGAGAGACGCCTATGGAAGCGGTTGCTTCCCTAACACAACCGGAAATAGGAAGACAGACCACACTTATTCAAAAACAGTGTTATTGCAACTATTTTATTTCAGTAATGATGACGAACTGTTAATGCCCTTTGTTGTATGGACAAGTGACACTGTTAAAAAAACACATGTATTCCAAGACTATATATTTGTTATGTCTCTTCAAAACAATAAAAAAAATTGAAACAAAATATGTAGTAAATACCAATACACAACCTACCTCCTGTGCCCCCCACATAAAACCAATATTTATTTTTATAGACACAGGATTAATACCACAGGCTGACGGGGGTCCCCGGGTGGTCCCCACGGGTGTCCGCAGGCCCAACAGTGCAACCCGGGGGGTTCCCACGGGTGTCTAGGGGCCCTCGGCTGATTCCCGCCATTGTCTGGGGGCCCTTAGGTGGTCCCTGCGGGTCCATGGGGCCTCCACAGCTCCTCCCCATAGGTGTTCGTGGGTCCTCAGGTGGTCCCCGTGGGCATCTGTGGGCCCTCCTCGCTGGTGTCTGGGGGCCCTCAGGTTGTTCCCACAGGTGTCTGGGGGCCCTCAGGTGGTCCCCATGGTCCCCGGGCCCCCCACAGCTGTGGGGCCCACGGTTCCTCCCCTCAGGTGTCCGTGGGTTCTCAGGTGGTCACTGTGGGCATCCATGGGTCCTCAGGTGGTCTCTGCGGGTGTCTGGAGGCCCTTAGGTGGTTCCCACAAGTGTCTGGGGGCCCTCGAATGGTCCCCAGGGCCCTTACAGCTTTGGGGCCCCAGTTCCTCCCCACAGGTGTCCGTGGGTCCTCAGGTGTCAGTGGGTCCTCAGGTGGTCCCCGTGGATCCTCAGGTGGTCCCCGTGGGTCCCCGCTGGCCTGCGGTACAATTCTTCTATTTAAAAATAAAATAAAACATTTATTTATAACATATTTTACCAGGAAGTAATACATTTAGAGTTACCTCTCGTTTTCAACATGGCCTGCATTTCAATAAAGAACAATGAATGACAAAGCTGCACACCAATTACATAGAATAATATACTTGCAACAACCGGTGCTCCTGGTTCAGGGAAATCTGCCTGAGAATCGTGTATACGTAGAAAAAATGATGATCCAGGGCACAAACGGAATTCCAAAAAAGAATTTTAATGTATCATAACAGTACCAAAGTACTTGGTGCTGTTATGATACATTAAAATTCTTTTTTGGAATTCCGTTTGTGCCCTGGATCATCATTTTTTCTCTACATTTCAATAAATACACCTCTTCCCCCCTGTCCCCCTCCCCCCCACCAAACACATACAGTACAGTAATTGGCAAAATAACTATTATCCAGATATGGATAATAATAATAGATCATTTGCCCATTATTAAACACAACATTAGCAAGGCAGCATAAATAAAGTAAATAAAAGCGTTCTACTTACCCCTGCCAATGTGAAGGGCGTCCTCGTCAGCATACTGCAGGGCCATGTCCTCCATTGCCAGAAAGCATTCATAATAAATACAATCTAATGGCCTCTAACCCCTTAATCACCATAGTGGTTAATTACCACTATAGTAATTAAGGTGTTAACCCACCCTGCCCTGCTACCCACCTGGGAGGCCTAACCACCCACCCCGGACCCATTATACCCACCCTGTACCCATTGATTGTTATAGTAGTACATCATACCCATATAATATGGGCATGATAAGCTACTATAGCAGTCAATGGTCACTAATACAAAAGCCTGAATGTCCAAAATACATAATAATAAAACCTATACAAGAAACACCTAAACCCCCAAACTTTAAAATTAAAAGCAATAGGCAATCAATCAATTACCTAAATAAAACCACAAGCCAAACAATCAATTAAAGAAATAAAAGCGCTAGCCAACCATTCAATTAAATAAATCACACTACTAGCCAATCAATTAAATAAATCACACCACTAGCCCAAAAAATAAATTTAGTAGCTAAAAGAACTAACCAACACAACAATTAATTAATATAACCACTAGACAACACCAATTTAAACCAGTAGCCAACAAAATACATAATTAAATAAAAACGCAAAACAATCTGAAAAAAATAAAATAAATCCAAGCCATCACAATTCAAAACAATTTAATCTAAACAATAAAAATACATAGAAAATATAACAGTCAATAGAAGAAATGCATTTTCCAAAAAATGCGTTGGCTATTACTGTATTCATCTGTCCATAAACAGGCACAGATTAATACATTAGCAGTCAATGGGCATTGAAAAACATAATGAAAAATCCAATGAAAAAACCTGTAAAAATAAAAGTACATACATTCAATATTTCTCTTACCTTTAGCAGCGTTGGCCCTTCGAATCCCGGGGAATTAGGAAGCTCTCATCCGGTGACATCACAAAACACAATCCAACGCATCCACGGTGAAGATCCTGGCCAAGTTCATTCTTCTTTCTTTCGTCTTCCATCCTGACTGGTTGTAGTAGACCATGTGACTCCCTTTGGATGACATCACATCCTTCCCCACAAATTACTCGTCACATGGTGGCCCCCCATGGGGATGACCCAGGGACCCCCAGAAAAATGCGGGGACTACCCGTGGACCCCGTTGGGGCCCACGGACACCCGCGGGGACTACCTGGTGGCCCACAGAGCCTAGCAGGGACCGCCTGAGGGCCCCCAGACACCCATGGGAACCCCCGGGGTGCACTGTGGGGCCTGCGGACACCCGTGGGGACCCCCACCGGCCTGTGATATTAATCTTGTGTCTATAAAAATAAATATTGTTTTTTTTGTGGGGGCACAGGGGGTGGGTTGTGTATTGGTGCTTACTACATATTTTAATTAAAATGTATGTCTAGCGTAGATGAGCAGGGGGTCTCCAGAGCAGAACCGCATTGGTTTCAGGTCTGGGGACACCCTGCTTCCGGAGATATTGGCCCTGTTATGGGGTGACGGTATCTCCTATGCATGGAAATGTCCCGATCACGTGACGCGAGACATTTCCATGCATAGGAGATACCGGCACCCCATAATGGGTCCTGTATCTTGGGAAGTAGGGTGTTCCCGTACTGAAATCAATGCGGTTTAGCTCTGGAGACCCCCTGCTACATTACTGTAATGTTTAAAATTAAATAAAAAACCCCAGCGTTCGCCTGTGAGAGGCGAGCAGTTAGAGTGACTGAGTCAGTCTCTCTCTTACTGCGCGTCTCTTACAGACAGGCAGACCCCGGTAGGACTCACACAGCAGGGACCCCTGCTGTGTTTATCCGATGGGCCATTTGTCTGCTGCATCAAATTTTGAGAGAATCTCAGGCAAATCTCAAAATCCATTTAGAGAAATGTTCAAATAACGGCCGCTGCATCTGTATCTAACACAGCGTAAAATGTAAGCAAAACTGACATGCACACACAGATCTGACATCTCAGACTAGGCTATGCAGGCCTGTCTTATCAAAGTTTCCCGTGGGAGTCTGTTACAATGCTGCAGTATAGAAAAAATAGCAACAGATGTATCAACGAAAAAATATTCCAATCAAAGGAATTCTATATTTTTTTCTTTGCATACTGATGCATATTTTTCTAGAGTAATATTAGATTAGTCTTCCACTCTCTTTCTCTCTCACACTCTCTTCTCCCTCTCTCTTTCTTCACTTCTTCCTCCTCTTCTCCCTCTTCTTATCCCTCTTTCTTTCCTTACTTCTCTCTCTCTCTTTCCTCGCGTCTCCCTCCTCTTTTCCCTCTCTTTCCTCACTTCACCCTCTCTCTTTCCTCTCTTCTCCCTCCTCTTCTCCCTCATCTTCCCCCTACTCTTCTCTCTCACTCCCCCTCCCCTTCCCCCCCTGGCCAATTGCGGAACTTGGGCCTGACTTCCATGTTAGGACCTTCCAGACGGGCCCCCTCTGGCAGGGCACAGATGGACTCCGCTCCACAGGAAGAGCCTGTGGGTGAGGCAGAGTGGACCTTGAAGAACTGCTGGAATGCGATTCCGGATGCTAAAATAAGCGCTAGAACTCGCTCCGTATCCACTCTAACCCTGGTTTAGCACCAAGGAATGTTTGTCACACAGGTAGGTATAGCCTTAGATAAAAAAGAGAAAGTGAGTTAGTCTGAAATCAGACGTAACCTAAACAAGGTCTGGTACAGTAATTGGATGAATAGAACGTTCCAAGAGTTGTTTTAATGACTCATTGGGGAGAGTGGTTTCACTGTATTCATGAATGTTCAATTTCTAAAAATTCTGTACATGTAACAGGCAATTTCACTTATATATAATATAGGGCATTTGGGCAAAATATCACTTTATTAATGTGGTGGATATGAGAGAACATAGACAACGTTTGAAAATATTTTAGAACTCTCCCTTCTGTGAAGCAGGAGCTCTGAAGAGCCGACTGTAATCATACATTAGACCAAAATGATCAAGAGAAAAAACATATCATACATAAATTACATCACTGGTTTCAGGTTAAATATATTCTGAGACTATAATAGTTTGATGTCCTAGGTAGGACACTAACTTTACATCCTTTACTGCCACAGGAAACTGCAACGCCGCAAAGTAGTAAAATAACAGCATTTTCAGTAGAACTTTGTGCATTTTTGTTTATGTTCTGGTTGCAGATTTCACCATTGTGCATTCATTTCACGAGTAAACACTGAAACCGAGACGCCGAGCTGGCTGCAATCAGTCCAATTTATCATTCTGCCAGTCTGAAAACTGCATTGAATGTGTCCCTTTTTTCCCCTTCTTTAATCAACCACAGCGGTGAGTGATTCGTGAAGCCGGGAATGGTTCTTCTGAGGAGCCATAAGAATCGCAACAGGCAGCAAACTGCATTGCTGCAGCCTAGCTACTGTAGAAGCACTTAAGGGAGGTGAAGAAACAAATGCATTAATATCAGCTCATACTGTACTTGGTGTCATCAATTAGTGCTGTTTGCTTGTGAAGGCTGGTGGAATTCACAAGTGCCTTTTGGGTAGGTGGACTGTGTAGAGAGCATGTCACACAACAAGCAAATTACACTCATAACTCTTCTTGAAACATTGGACAGCAACAAAGGAGATAGATAGGTGGTTTCTGCAAGGAAGAGACTGAGGGCAGGAACACAGGATTAGTGTCGTATTTCTGTGGTCCTGTCCATGTTGCACCCTGTGGGCTGAAGTCCCTCTCCGTTGTCTGACTTAATTGTGTATCAGCTTTTCCCTTAAATAGCTTTTACGTTCCAAAAACTGTCTGCAAAAGATAGGATGTAAGCAGTAAACCTTGTCTTACTGACTTAAAATTGTAGGATGTACTGGTAAACCAAGGAGTGAAAAGTGTAGTTCGTTCACCTTACTGGAGCCTATGTATACTGTTCTCTGGCAATGTAGAGACAGTTCAAATAGTGAATATTTGGATGATTTGGTATGGGCTGCCCTTTGGAGCATATAGTATATACTGAAGAGCCCTGCAAAGTTCTTCCTGATGTGTTTTATTTGTAATGTTTTGCATATGAAATGGCGTTCTATTTATACATGATAGCCTGTAGTGCTTGTATAAGTAATGTGACAAATTAAGTGTTATTAACCACTATTTTAACCCCTTAACTTTAAGAACATTGCTGACCACTCTAGCAACAATTAATTTTAATTGCTATACATCTTATATGTTAGTCCTCTAGGAAGCATAACAAAGTAGGAAGGAAGGGTTGTTTCTTGTGGGTATATGTAGAATCCAAGAATGTCCTTTTAATATAGAAGTCTGACTTGGCATTATTTAATACAATCAGTATAGGTGACCGTGATTCTGAGATGATGTATGTATTGTGTGGTAAAAACAAAAAACAACAAAAACTATGAAAGATTGGATGTTTCTTGGTTATAATCAGGATGTTTCACCTCTACACCTTTCCCTGTAGACTAGAGGATGCAAATACTTTCCAGTTTAATTAATCTACTGAGCAGTTACTTGAAGAATTATTTAATTGCTTAAATCAATTTGTGGCATATGCTCCGTTCAATCTTAATTACTAATCTATATATTTTAGAAAGCACAATGCCTGCGAACACCAGTTCATTATTAACATGCTGCAATGCTACGTGATACTACGCATGACTACACACCTCCAAACCTCTAAACTTGAACTTCTTTTTAATGAAAAATAGAACCCCAGTGTGGCTAACTTTTACATGTGGCTGGGATAGAACAATATAATGGAACCAGATAGATATTCAAATCTAATTGTGTCACTTTCTTCACTTGGGAGAGAACAAATACATTGAGGATGAGAAGCAGGGGATTCTGGGAGAAGAAATGGTTACCATTGAGTCGCTGTGATACACTGACAATCAGTAGATTAAAGATTGTTTGGGGAAATTAAAATAGGGTAGTAGTTGTTGTTGTTGACTATTCTCTCATAAACGTGTTAAATTGAAAGTGGATTTTTAGTGGGATTCCCCCATGAATCCCTCGTAAGAATTCTCTTGCCCCTTTAAAGAAACAACAGGGAAAGCCCTACTGCTCTCCTGATGGTTATTAATATGCTGGGTTAGAAGGCATTTGACATAGCAAATCCTTAAAGGGTCTCAATTTATTCTCTGGGGTTACACCAAGGATTATATTCCTTCTATGAAAAAGAAACGGTGTTACTGTATATCAATCCACATGTTTCTTCTTTGAGAAATGGTAGAAATAATATTCCTTCTGACCGTGACCTGACCAGACCTTTCTGTGAACTTTTTTTTTTTTCCAACTTTTAGGACCTTGTGTGTTATCTGATCCCAAAACTATCACACGGCATTTTCCTGTGGCATACTATACTGTACATCAGTGTTTGTTTGTCAATCAGGGTTCTCTGTCATCTAAGGCCACGATGGATGTTATTTTCCCTGAGTTTAACTTAAATCCACTAAGCTAATTATATGCAAACACAACAGCCATTGTTTAAGGCCTCGGCCAGGCAGGGAACGGGCGCGCTGGTGCTCGTGCGCTGCGCCCTGGTCGGCCGGGCGATAAGTGGCCGGCTAGGCGTGCGCTCGCCTGGGGGCGCTGCCACGACATCACGGAGCTGGTTCGCCCTCATTGGGCGAACCGCTCACGTGACGCGCTTGCGAGCAGCAAATTCACGCTGGCCACACACATTACCGCAATGTGTTTCATCGCGGCCAGCATGAGCGCGCCCGCCCGCTCAGCGCCAACCTGGACGAGGCCTAACTCAGGGGAGCGCAAACCTTTCCTGCTGTGCCCCCCTGTCTTCCTTGTCCCGCTCTCGCCCCCACCTGGTATCCGCATCAAATGACGCTGCGGGGTTATGTGACGCCACATTGCCATGGCGACGCGTCACAGCCGGCGATCCCCCGGCATTTCATTTAAATGCTGTGGGGAGAACGTGGGGCCTCTGCAACTGCCTGCGCCCCCCCTGCAAAATCTCCCACCCCCCCAAGGAGGCGCGCCTCCCAGTTTGCGCACCCCTGGTTTAACTCATTAGCATAGGGTTAACATCAGTATACATTAGCACTGCCTTGTATTAGCTACAAATAACCTGTCGTTAAATGATGTCTTATCTAAAGGTGCGATAGCTCCCTATGTCCAGAGCCTGAAACATCTTTCTCTCCTCCAAAACCCATATTTCAGGGTCTGGAGGTAGCTAACGCCACCTTTAGTTATGACCTAAATAACGTCAGGTTAAATCTCTGTGCCAACCTGAACGACCTCTAGTGGATATGAGATATTAGGGGCAAAGTCTCCATTTGTAAACCATTAATACTATTGAGTGGGGAAAAGAATAACCATTTGTTATTTAAGGAGTAACTCCAGGTTAATGTTAGATTATTTTCTTTAGTGGATAGGTGTTTTAATTCACCTAATCTTAACTTTAATTTAGGTTAACGTTAGGTTAAATACCCCAACGGGTTTACTGAATCTGGGCTCAAGTACCCCTCTGATTAACCCAAAGGGTTTCACCAAGGGACAGCAAATAAATTATGGTGACTTTAGTAAATGACTAATAAAAAATTTGCATCACATTTAAAATGTCAGAAAAATAAGAATTTACCATGCTTTTATGAACACTGTCATTATAAAAACACTGCTCCTAAATGCAAATGTATATCCGTCATTATTTATTTACTCTAAGTCTCCATCCACTTTAATTAACATAACTCGTGATAAACTGAAAGGGTGCGTTGGCTTTTAATAAATAAAAGATTCCTTCTGAAGAAAAAAGGTAGGAACACTTATCCACATGCAACATTATTTCCCTGGTTTCACATAAATCGTGTTGCTTTTTTCTTTTCATCTTTCTTTTTTGAATCTTCAAGTTTTAATAAGTAATTAAAAACTTCAGACTGTGCATAACTACAGTAGGTTAGTTAGACTAGATGATCCTTTTTCAGTTTCCAGGTTTATGATGTGACACAAACTGCCTTTTCTTATACAGAAGTTTATTGAAATCTTTAGTTTTCCTACTTTTGAATTTTCTGTTTTCGGGCACAGTTTTTATCTGGACATGCTTTACTTGTGAAGGTTTATGTACCAGTATCTCCTGCACCAGTGTTCAGGCGGCTTCATTTATAATGCCCTGATAAAATGCCACTTTATATGGCTTTGCCTCAATGTCATGGGACACTCAAAGGGGTAATATTAAAGCCAAAAAAAAGTATCTGTTTAAGTGAAAAAGATGCGACAATACAAAGCTTCCACCCAGATGGTGTTAGAGAAAATGTGAGTGCTTTTTACTGAATGAGTAGTGGATGCATGTATGCGCAGTATTGGCAGATGTGGTATAGTCAAACAAATCAAGAATTATTTGGGAAAAACAGACGAATTGTATAGTGGTGGGAAGTACTTTACTAAGATACTACATGTATAACAAGTCGACGTATTTCAGGCAAGATCTGAACTCACTAGAACCATCTTTAGATATCCTGTCTCTGGAATAAACTGCAATGGTGCAAGCACTCAGATTCAACTTGCAAACAAAAGTGTTTGAAAAATATGATGAGGTTGTCCTACAAGGTTTGAGTAGGTTAGAGCCTTAGTGTGACACTAGGAAGTTTAAGGGCGTACCTCCAGGGTCTCGGATTAGTAGGTGCAGGGATAACACTCAGTTTTGCTTAGGGCTACGTGTCCTTGTTATCATCAGTGAATTTGTACATAGATACAGTTAGGTCCGGAAATAATTGGACACTGACACAATTTTCATAATTTTGGCTCTGTACGCCACCACAGTCGATTTGAAATGAAACAACCGAGATGCAATAGAAGTGCAGACTTTCAGCTTTAATTCAAGGGGTTCAACAAAAATATCGTATGAAACGTTTAAGAATTGCAACCATTTTCATACACAGTCCCCTTATTTCAGGGGCTCAAATGAAATTGGACAAATTAACACAATCATAAATAAAATGTTCATTTTTAATACTTTGTCGAGAATCCTTTGCAGGCAATGACTGCTTGAAGTCTGGACCGCATGGACATCACCAAACGCTGGGTTTCCTCCTTTGTGATGCTTTCCCAGGCTTCTACTGCAGCTGTCTTCAGTTGTTGTTTGTTCGTGGGTCTTTCTGCCTTAAGTTTTGTCTTCAGCAAGTGAAATGCATGCTCGATCAGGTTGAGATCAGGTGATTGACTCGGCCATTGCAGAATATTGCACTTCTTTGCCTTAAAAAACTCCTGGGTTGCTTTCGCAGTATGTTTTGGGTCATTGTCCATCTGCAAAGTGAAGCGCCGTCCAATCAACTTCACTGAATTTGGCTGAATCTGAGCAGACAATATATCCCTATACACTTCAGAATTCATCCGGCTGCTTCTGTCTTCTGTCACATCATCAATAAACACTGGTGACCCAGTGCCATTGTAAGCCATGCATGCCCATGCCATCACACTGCCTCCACCGTGTGTTACAGATGATGTGGTATGCTTTGGATCATGAGCCGTTCCAAGCCTTCTCCATACTTTTTTATTCCCATCATTCTGTTACAGGTTGATCTTAGTTTCATCTGTCCAAAGAATGCTGTTCCAGAACTGGGCTGGCTTTTTTAGATATTGTTTGGCAAAGTCTAATCTGGCTTTTCTATTCTTGAGGCTTATGAATGGTTTTCACCTTGTGGTGAACCCTCTGTATTTGCTCTTGTGAAGTCTTCTCTTTATGGTAGACTTGGTTAATGATATACCTACCTCCTGGAGAGTGTTCTTCACTTGGCTGGGTGCTGTGAAGGGGTTTTTCTTTACCGGGGAAAGGATCTTACGATCATCCACCACTGTTGTCTTCTGTGGACGTCCAGGCCTTTTTGTGTTGCAGAGCTCACCAGTGCATTCTTTTTTTCTCAAAATGTACCAAACTGTTGATTTGGCCACTCCTAATGTTCCTGCTATCTCTCTGATGGATTTTTTTTTTTTGCAGCCTAAGGATGCCCTGTTTCACATGCATTGAGAGCTCCTTTGACCGCATGTTGTGGGTTCACAGCAACAGCTTCCAAATGCGAATGCCACACCTGGAATCAACTCCAGACCTTTTATCTGCTTAATTGATGTTGAAATAACGAAGGAATAGCCCACACCTGTCCATGAAACAGCTGTTGAGTCAATTGTCCAATTACTTTTGGTCCCTTGAAAAAGAGGGGGCTACATATTAAAGAGATGTAATTCCTAAACCCTATCTCCAATTTGGATGTGAATACCCTCAAATTAAAGCTGATAGACTGCACTTTAAGCCCATATTCATTATTTAACTGTAACTTGAATTTATTTTGGTACACAGCCAAAATAACAAAACTTGTATCAGTGTCCAATTATTTCCGGACCTAACGGTATATATGTATTATACATAATACATGTATTATTACATACCTATTCTGTCTCCTGTCTGTTGCAGCACTACCTGGTTTCTGCTGTTACCCTGGGAAACCCCCTTTCTCTCGTCTGTGAGTTAGGCTGCTGCTCCACCTCCCCATGCCATTTGGTGCAGTCCTACCCTTATTTCCCCTCTGTCCATGTCATATCCTGTCTTTTTCAGAGTTTGCCTCTTAGCAGCACTGGTCTTTCTCTTGTTCCCTTCTTTTGTTCCCAAAGAAGCCTTTGGTTTTTTTTTTTTAAACCTATTCCTTCTCCAATTCCCATTACATGTTCCCGATTCCCTAGTGCAGGGGTCTGCAACCTTTCATGGAAGAATAGCCATTTTATAGAAAATGTCTTTGTCCAAAATATTCCGAGAGCCACAGCACATGCCTGAATATTACACTCCCACAAACACATACATATACAGTACTGTACACACACTAATAGGTATATACACTGTATAAGCATTAACATATGACAAACTTGCTATAATCAGAATTAGGGAAAGGAAAAAAATATGTGGGGGAATAAAATGCTTATCACAATAATAAGTCCCTTTATTTGTTTTTTTTTCATTATTTTTCTGTGCAAAACAGTTTGTCATTTTGAAATACACAATACATACAGTACATACACTACCCCACCCAAATACACATACACTACCTCCCCGCAAATACACATACACTACCCCCTCTAAATGCACGCACATACTACCCCCCAAAATACACACGCTACGCCCCCAAATACACACACAGACCTGGTTGGGCCTCTTGTCGCCACCGGGCATCTCCCAGCTGCTGGCCTGCCTCCTACACTGTCCCACACTGGGCCTCTCTGTGATGTTGGCACGCCGGAAGTTGTTTGCTACAGTCTTGCTATTCATGATTACTGCTGTAACAATATCTAAATAGCGAGGCTAGTAGAGTAATCTAAAGTAAAGCTCTTTGAATACTTATGTAATAAAAACATGGGCAACAGAGTGAGAGATCATGTTGCTGATTTCATTGAGGAAAATGTCAGCTGATATTCTAATGAAGACCTGTCTGTGCTCCCCCTTTCCTGTGCCCCCACCCTTACCTGCTCTCGGGCTCCGAGCACCATATGACATCACACCGTCATATTACGCATTGCCATTTGACCCCGCGGCGTAATTTGACACCACGTTGTCCTGGGGACGTGTCGCCGAAGAGCCGGCTGAGAGCAGGTAAGGGAAGTTGCAGAGGCCTCACACCACCTCCGGCATTTAATTTATATGCCTGGGGGAAGAGCGCGGGGTCTCTGCAACCCGCCGCGCTCCCCCTAGAAAATCCCGCATCCCCAGTTTGCGCACTTTAGGAGTACACAATTTTGTGTAGGAAGTAGGGGAAATGGACAGGCCGACATTGGGCAAATGGCCCATTATCTGCCATTAATTTCTAAGTTTCTCTTTGGGCCTTGCCGCATTCTGAATGTTGCTCCCTCAGTGGCACAGGCTGAGTACCACTAGTAAAGATGTCATGCAGTTCTTACTTAAAGTCGTTTTTGTTATTTTGATTAGCATGGAAATGTTGATCCTGAGGCCACAGGGAAGTATGGAAATGGCAGATTTGTCAACAGTATAATGAAAATTTAATAGGGGTCAATATTCTGCATGAACAACTGCCACCCGCATGTCATCTTTTTAACAAAGCAGCTGAAAACTGATGTAAATAAGTATTGCCCGGCACAACGCTAATATTTGAGTTCTCTTTTGTTTCTCTGCACCAGAAATCTTTGAACTTTGGCTGTCATGAAAATAGGAAAACCTTGCTTACACTCTTAGCAGAGATGGTTTGCATACCTGTTCTTATTCCCTGTGAGAAATTGTACTAGTCATAAAAATCCTTCCAAAAGAGCAACTCATCAAAATAATTTAAACCTAGTATCACTGCTAATAAAAAAAAAAAGCACAAATAGGAAATATTTTTATTTTAAAAATCCGATGCTTCATTCAGTAGATATAATCAGTTGAAATATTAATGTGGGAAATTGTATAGTCATAGTGTATATGCCAAATCAGGCCATTTTTGCCTAAAATTCTCCAAATAAAGTCAATTGGGAAAATGTCCCAATCTGCCGCTTTAGCTAATATAGAATAAGCCCCCCTAACTGATATCTAATTTAATAAGCTACCACCAAACCTCTTTATACTATAATTTGTGGCGAAAATGGCTAAGGTTATCCATGCTACAATATCTTACAATGTAAACAATTTGAGGTGGACATAAGAAGTTGGTGTGTGATCAACGCAGTAAAACTGTACAGCAGTTTTCAACCTTTTAACAACTGCAGAAGTCTTTCAAAATGTATTAGGATTCTATGGAACACTTGAACTTTGTCGAACCCCAGCACACTTACACTATCCTGTGTTCATAAATATTAAAAAAAAAAAAAAAAAACCCCAGTAAAATGTTTACCATTACCATACTTGTCTTGTGGAATCCATGTTAATCTCTTGCCTCAAGGTATCCCATAAATGACCATTTGGTTTGATGTCATGTATACACTTCATAACAAAATAAAAACAATGAAACCTATTAAAAATGCAAATAAATGATAAAACCACTGATAGCTGTATCCCTGTAGATGCAGACTAAGAGCATGCACAGAATGTAACCACCCATCAACTATTAGAATGGGTTTTGCTGTATTCAAGTCCCAATCAATATGGAACAACGGAGAAAGTCTTGTCATAAGGCAAAAGTCCTCTTGAATGTGTGTTAACGTCTTAAGTTGTTAAGCTGATGCTGCTCCAAATAAGAGGATATCATCCCTCTTCACATACAGAAACCTCAGATAAAAACAAGAAGAAATGGGGTCGCAAATTAAGAAATTTACTTTATATAGCAAATAATGATTCAATACAAAGTGCAATCATATGTTGGTCGAACCATAAGACCTATTAGAGTCAGGAACACATTAGGCACATTTTGAGAAAAAAAATTGTTACATCCAGTGTCTAGGCACTTTGCAAACTGTAGATCCGGTGATATTTCTAGCTTCTCCTTCTCCGCTTTAGAACATGTAACTGTTCACCCTAGAGGGGGTGATAGATTGAATAAACTGAATGTCAGAGAAATGTTTTGGATACATGCCCTAAACACTTTATATCCCGCAGGTATGAACGTCGAGTGGGATCTTAAGCATTTTTTGATTTGAATTTATGATTTATGCATATAGGTTACATTAGTTATATATTTACTCACTTTTTCATATATTTTTTTTTTTTTTTTATAAATGTTATATTCATCAAGCGGTGTATGTTTTTTATATACGAGAATTGGTTATGTTATGAATTTACTTAGTGGTGATGAGTTTATTATAATAAGAATTGTTGTATTAATCCTTTATTAATGATTTTATGTTTATAAGATAAGTGTCAGAATATTGTTTGAGGGCATGTATTACCAAAGCATATGATATAGATGTAGATGGTTTTCCCATTCAGATGTACTCCATAGTGCAATAAGTCTATTGAATATTATGTTTCTATTATGTGGTTACTAAATCCCTATTGAGTGATCTAATTATTTCACAATGAGAGAAATGCTTTTAAGCTTATTAGTAATTTGCTCTGCTGTTGAACTACCAGCACTTGTGGTACATAGCTGTAGATTGATACTATTAGACATTTAGTCTTGTGGTAACTTTTTGTTTTTAACCTATCAATTTGTCATTGTTAAATTTGTGTCTGTATTTTTGTGCCCCATTGATGCATATGTGTGTGCTCTAAGTGTGGAGATTATAGGGTTAACTTTATTCCTACCTTTGTGGGTTCATTAGTCTCCAGGTGCACTCACATTGGGTGTTCAATTACCCACTTATCTTTTATCCAATAACATGAGGGGAGCGCAGTATATATGCATCATGGGGCGCAGTGCTGGGTACTCTTTGACAAAGTTCCTGCTAGGAACGAAACGCGTCAGAGTTGGCTCTGCAGCGCACTCTGTGTAATATGCACAAATAAAACCCTTTTTTATTGCAATTTGCGTGTTTACATTCATACCCCGGCGGCAGCAGTGAACCGCCTCGCAACTTTCTATTTTTGTATTACTTACCTTTGGCTGGAGCACGCTGACTTCCTCTTCCGGTTCACAGTCCAAGTGACGTCATCGCAGACCGGAGCCCGGCGAGTCAAGACTGTGAGTTATCTCCCTTCCCCTACCTCCGTGAGAGGAATTCTGAGTCCATGGTTGACACCGGGATAAGAGGGCAGTGGCGGAGGGTAGCGGTGTACTTAGCCTGCGCTTCCTTTTAGGAGACGCGGCGGTATCACTGCTATTCATTCCTCCCTACCACAACTAGCTCCTACCCGTGTTAGTCATTCTCCATGTACTCTTAAGGGGTGTGATTATTATATTACATTACACATGTGGTTCAGTGAACGGAAGAGAGGCTCATGGACATTTATTCTGTGTTTCATGGACTTGTTGTTCTAGTGTGGGACTGGCCAGTTTTCATTTAGTAGCATCAGTTTGTTCTTAGGAGTGATCCTGGATTTTGTTGTCTGACAAGGAGACACAGTCCCACAACAGCCCAGCTAACATTGAAAGTAGGAGGAGAGTATCTTGACAGTGTCTCACATGCAAATATAACCTCTTTTTATTTATATTCATTTTACTTCATTGTGTGAGTTCACAATTATCATTGTTCAGTGTCATTGCACTTTTTATTGAATACTTATTTGTTATATAAAGTCAATTTCTTAATTTGCACCCCCATTTCTTCTTGTTTTTTTATGAGATTCCTGAAGTATCTGTTGCATATTCCAAAGTTTTCATGTCAAAGACAAGTTTACTGCTCACAGATTCCCTGGCATCAGTGTGGATGCTTCAGAATACTTCGCCTGTCGATGGACCATCAGAGATGGCCTACTTTTAAGTCGGCTTTCCATTAAGGACACCCTTCCAAACCTGGAGGGTTGCCGGAGGGCCTCCCTGGAAAGGGGGAAGTAATGTCAGGAATATCCGTGACATATTTAACATAGTCTCTCTCTCTCACAGTTCCTTTGTTTGTCCACTTTGTTTGGTGTGCTGCTGCTTCTCTGTTCTCTGGGATTTCCTCTGTCTATCATCTCTTGCTTCTCTTGCGGTTCTCCTGTCATCTGTCCTTGCCCTGCTTTTATAGTTTCATGTCTCCTGTTTCACCTTGTCTTTATTTTATATGCTCTAGACTGCCAAAGCCTGTTTCTGCTATAGTCTTTGTGTGTAATAAAGTTCTTTACCTGTAATTAGGCTTGTCCCATTTTTTTCCTTGTCCCTGTACCTGCCATAGCCTCTGTGCCCTGTCCCTGTGGATTCCCTGTTGCTGACCTCAGCCCCGTGACATGACTATGATTCATTGCCAGCTGCCCTGGACCCCTGCCTGTGACCCCGACAACACTTTCACCTACTCCGTGCTGTTCTGAATACTGTGGTCCATCCCGCAGTTGGAGTCCTTCCATTGAGTGCCAATATGGCTACCTAAGCTCTCCATGAGAAAGCCTCTTGGGTAGCCAAGGGGTTAGGAAGGTTGTGTAGTGTTAGGGTGGTATTAACCCCTTTGGTGGTATATATTTAGTCGCATGCATTAAAGGGGTTAATGTATATTCTGCCATAGGGTTATTTAAGAACTCTTATTATATAATCCTATGTTACAAATATATAATTCCCCTCCCCCATTGCATCGCTTGTGCTAATTAAGTCCTATTTATCAGTGGAGTTAATTACCTCATTATGATTGCCATTTTTATACAATAGGGCGGTGGGTTCCATTCCATGGCGCCGCCGAACCGGCGATGTTTGGCGTCTCCTACCCTTCTGTGCATGTGCAGACTTGCAGTCCCCCATTCTGCGCATTCGTGAACTCGGCCACTTCCTCTTCAGCGCATGCATGAACTCAGCCACTCCCCCTTCTGCACATGCGCGATATCAGCGGCCCCCTTCTCGGTACCGCAGTTTTGCCGGATCACCGAGAAGTGAAACGCAGAGAAGCGGGGCCCTACTGTATTCTGTATTGCAGCCAGTGAAGTTTTACAGGAATGTTGCTGACTTGGCCATAACATTGCGATAAAAGTACCCGATATTGTTTTTTTTTTGCCAGGTATGATATTAACCCCGGTTCAACAGAGTTTCATGACTCCTAGCTGGGTCTTATTAAAGTCTTGAGGTGGTTGCAGTATGTTCTGAGACTAATGTATTTTATCGAAGAGTCCCAGCGGTGGGAAGATAAATATAGAGCTAGAAGCTTGTTGCCATCATAAAATCTTCCGTCTTCTTTGATGTTTCATTAATGAGAATTAGTTGCCAGAGTTATGTGTGTCTCTGATCTCTCTGAAAGGCTGTCCTTCAGTGCAGTAAGCATGCCCAGACATAAAGAGGGGACAGTAGCATTTAAGAGTGTGGATTTCACTGAAAAGTACTTGGACTTTTCCTTTACTACAGTGGCGGCCGCCCTGAGTCTAAAGCGGCCACCACCGCGGGTAATTTAAATCCCCTTTCAGACGCTGGCTTTTTTTTTTCTTTCAGCGCCGCAGGCGCTTCTATTGTTCAGCGCCGATAGGCGCTGATTGGAGAAATGGCCGCGCGCGGCCGTGAGATGCGGCTTGCGCGCGGCCAATCTCGGCGGGAAAAAGAAAGGTGAAAAAAAATGCGGTTAAGCTTTAGATTAAGCTTGGGCGCATCAGTATATTAAAACACCACCTGACAGTGAACATTCCCTTAGCATAATCTTTTATGAAATACACACACACACATATATATATATAGCTACACCACACATTATTAAGGTTATGGTGGGTAAAAAAAGTGACAAAAACCCTCCACATTAAAGCATATAGCAAATGTGAATATTACTGTATGCTCATTTGCTTGTCTTAGACAGGTCTGCAACCCTGTCTTTCACCATTATCACCCAGCACACAGCACTTCCACTGCAGCAAGGGACTCTGGGAAATGACATGCAAAGGAGCGCACGGTGCCACTGTGACAGGGTGAATGAACGTCACCAGCCATATACCTGGCAAACCTATGTTTAGGCTTGCAGTGCAGCAGTGATGAGGTTAAGTTTCAGTTGAGAAGGGCTGCTTAATTAGTCTGACCCCAGCTGCATAATCAAGCTGTTTGAAAACCCCCAGGCTGTACACAAATGCAAGCTAGCTGGTCAGGACCCAGGACTGAAATACTGAAGAGATTACTGCTATAAGGTCTGTTTTTCAAAGTACATGTGTATGAACTGTCTGTGTCCTGCATGCTGAAGAGAAGCTGCCTTGTTTTCTATGCTGAAGAGAAGCTATTTTGTTTTGTCTGCTGAACAGTTTGCGCACCGCTGCCCTAGACTATACCACTTGTGTAGGGGCACACTTTTTTTGAGGTCTGTTAGTGGTGCCGCAACTTCCGAGTAGTTAGGGATGAACTGCCACTAGTACCCTGCTAAACCCAACAGAGAACGTACTTGTGTTTTTTGTTCGGGGGTCGGAACTTCTTTCAGGGCAGCTACCTTGTCGGCTAGTGACCTTACTTTTTCATCTCCCACTGCATAACCTAAGGCTTTGGTCCCGCTGCGTCCGGCGGCACGCACGGCCGCGTGCGCATTCCTCACCAGCAGGGGTATCCTTTCCTAGCCGGTCCCAGTCCCCCTCGCTGCACGGCTCACAACGCGCTGTGATGCGTCAGCCAGCAGGGGATTCAAGAAAATTGCGATCCCGAGCGGTGACGCATCACGTGGTGCGCTGATGAGCCTATCAGCGGCGGGAGCAGGAGCTGTCAGAGAGCTTCCTCCACAAGGTAGGGGGGTGGTGTGTGTGTATGTGTGTGTGTGTGTGTGTGTGTGTGCTGCTTACCTTTCAGCATACAGCCGGCAGTAGCTCCCTCCTGCAGCCCGGGAGACCGACCGCTGCTGCAGCCATCCGCTGGAGGGGGGAGGGGGTGGTATCGGACGGGAGCAGCAGAGGGCATGTGGAGGGGGGGAGTAGCACGGAGAGCAGCAGAGGGCATGTGGGGGTCCCTCCTGCAGCCCGGGAGACCCCCGCTGCAGCCCTTCGCTGAAACCACGCCCCCCGGCCGCCGCTTCCGCTCCCTACAGACCGCATATAGTGCTCAAGTGCCTCTCCACGCGCCATCTGTCTGCAGTGCGGGCGCGTGGTCTGAGGCAGCGGGGCCTTAGCCTAAGTATTTGGTTTCTGCCTTACCTAAGGCACATTTCTTATGGTTGGCTATGAGCCCTGCCTCTCTTAGAGACCTGAGGACAACTTTCAGCCTATTTAGATGGGCCCACCAGTGTTTACTATATATGACAATGTCATCTAGGTATTGTAGGCTGCGGCATAAGCCCTATTAGGTCTCAGCACATTATCCATGAGTCTCTGGAACGTGGCCGGGGCTCCAAGCAGTCCAAATAGCATTGTCACAAACGGGTATAAACCTATGGGAGTGGCAAAGGAGGTTTTGCATTTGGACTCCTCTAAATGTATTTGCCAGTATCCTTTTGTTAGGTTCAGCGTGGATATATACTCCGCTGTACCAAGAACGTCAATTAACTTGTTCACCCTTGGCATTGGATATGCATCAAACTTGGAAACTGCATTGACCTTTCGGTGTCCACACAAAATCTTACCTTCCCATCTGGTTTAGGGACCATGACTATTGGACTAAATTTTGCTGGTGAGTGTCCATATTTTTTCTGGAGCGGCTGTCATTTCAATCTATTATATTTTGGAGCTGTGCAGATTTCTTCATGAGAGTCGCCGCTGCTTGCCTTTTCCAGGCTTCTTTCTTTTGGGTATACTGACTATTGGGGATGGAGCAGAGTCTCTGCTCCTCTAGCACTTGCTTCAGTTTCGGGACCTTCTCATACTCCCTCTCATATAGAGTCATGTGGCCTCTAAGCTCGGCCTTTCACGATGCTCAGCGTAGCCTTCAGTTCCTCATGCAGGGACAGACTCGATACTAATGTTCCTGCAGCACTTGTACTTTGTTAACAGCCTGCAGATTTTCTTCCTGCAGAGTTCGCTGCTTCTCCTCGGCATTCACCTATTTCTCCTTTGCCTCCTATAGATGCATATGTAGACCTTGCAGATAGCTTTGCAGTATGTGTTCTTGTGAGCGTTACTCCAGTGCTTCCTGTTTTTCTAACACTTATTGTTCAAGTAGTTTCTTCATTCTTCCTAGCTTGTGAAGTTTAGCATTCTGACCTGGTCAGTCAAATTTGAAACTTCCTCGTTCAGACTTGAATTCTCTCTTTTTTACAGTCTCTAAATTAATCAGGCTTTTTTCATCTGCATCCTTCAATTTACTGACCTCTGTGTGCCTCAAGATCAGTTATGGCGTCGTCACAATCACTACACAAGCGATGCCCTCATCTCCCAAGTTGCACACTCAAGGTGAGCTGTGAACAGAGACCTCTGTAATTCGACCTTCGCTTCTTGCTATTTATTCTATCGTTCATGGATGAGATCCCATTAATGTCTGGTAGGTTGCAATGCATTTTCAGGGCGGCTCAAGGATTAATCATTTTTTTGGTTCCTGATCCACTTCCTTGGTACTGCCACAACCAGATAGATGTACAGTATCTTCTGGGTACACAACTTCAGCATTGAACTCTGCTCCCCCAGGAGCTCTGTTGTGACCCGGGCCCAGCCCCTGCTTCTGAGAAGCCTCTGAAGGTTCTGCCATTACAGGGATGAATTTGCCAGACATTCTGGGCTGCAAAACATCTTTCCTCCTTGCTGACACATGCATTCCTGACATCGCAGGGGCCTCTTTAACCTTTTCTACAGCTTCCTGTGTAAGCAAACTACCAGCCTTCTTTTTCTTCCTCTTTACTTTGGTAGATTCTAATACATCAGCAGTACTGGTTAAAAAGTCTGTATTTATCATGCCCCTACAACACATTACTTGCTGCTGATACTGCTCGGCTCGCTGGACCACATCTTTCTCTTTATCACCAGTGATACTGAGCACGCACTCTGAAAAAAAACTTCAGCATTTTTCTTGTGTTCACAGAACGTTGCTTGCTGCTGCAATTGCTTGGCTCGCTGGAAAAAATATGCCTCTAGCTGCTGGTGCTGCCCTTTTCCCGGGGCCGCATAGGTATCATCTGAATAAAGCCTTAAGGGGACACTGCTTCGTGTAGCTGAGCTCTTTACATCATAAACACATTCTATACTCCTTTTTTTTAAATTTATATTTTGCTCTTTCAGGTGTTTTCTCCCTGACCTCTGGAGGCGCTATTGCATCAATACATTTCACACTTTTCACTGTGTATGCTGGAAACAAAACTGGTAGTCCTACACAGTGGGACAGACTTTTAGACCCCTGCATTTATTCTCAAACCCACAGACCTTTCTGTATC
The DNA here is from genome assembly GCF_040206685.1 of Ascaphus truei. NCBI lineage: Eukaryota > Metazoa > Chordata > Amphibia > Anura > Ascaphidae > Ascaphus > Ascaphus truei. Next base: position 78,158,283 of record NC_134485.1, read on the forward strand.
TGCCTGCATTCTCCACCATATGTGACAAACGGCTTCGCTACGTTTGCTGTACCGCCTGTCCAGGCTCTTTATGATATTGTCTTTTAAGGCAAACAAACAGATAATACACGGCACAACATTGTATGTTTCAGGCTTTATTCCATCCCAGTAGGGGACTGCAATAATTTCACTGAAATATATCACAAAATAAACCCTGCTCAATTGGAGTGCTTACTAGACATAGAGATTTCCCTCTCTAGGGTTGGGTGGCTTATATACTTTTGAACTGTATGAAATACAGAGCATTCATAACAGGTTTCAGAATTCATAAGGTTTGCATAAGAAGAAAATGTCTGATGCCTTGCAGGGGGAAGGTCCTCCCCTGTCTGGCTGTTAGCAGCAGCAGGCTCCAGGAGAGAGAGGCAGCAAACCAAACTGCTTTAAGTACCTGCCTCAATTAGCAGGGCAGGTGAGGGAAATTACAACATCTGTGAACTCTGGTCTGGATTTACCATCCACCAGCTTCAGCAACTGTGGGATGGATCACATTTACACTGTGGCGGCACTTTCTGCTTTAACTACAGTAGGACAGAAAACTGCCTAACATCCTTGGACTATGTCACAAGTGCTATATATACACACAGACAGACACACATACACACACATACACACACACACACACACACACACACAGACACACCATCTTCAGCCCTTGTCGATCCACTGCTTGATCAAAGCCTCCCCAACTATTTATCTTCTATCTATAATAATAAAACAGCCTGTCTGTCTGTCTGTCAGGGCCATAGCTCCAAGACCGTGAAACCTAGACACCTGAAACTTTATACTAAGGGGACCCTAGGCGTGTGCACCTGGGTGTTATTTTAATGTAAATGCATGAATTCTATGGGACTTATTCTAGTAGCTTCGAAATGTGACTTAACGCATCTAATGTACACTTTACAAGCGATTTTACATGTTTTGCTATGCTAGAGCTGCTGCCCTGAATGGCAGTGTTGTGGGTTCTAATCCTGTTGGGTCTGATACTGCTACCCCCTTCATCACAAGGGTCTTTAAACTGATTCGTCTTAAGGATATATTTTAGGATGTGTGACACATTTAAAAATACTTTGTACAGACATTAGCATATCTCCCATGGTTCCTCAGGTACATTCATTTTTCAGCAAAGGCATTTCTCCCTAATTTATTTGAAGGGAGGTTTGAGGGGACACATATACAAATGGAACTTGTGGTTCGGGCCCTCTCTCTTTGCGGGTCTCGTATGGCATTCTCTCCCGCGTGGCACAGTCCCAGCAACCAGACTTAATAGCCCACCGGGATTAATACAGCGGGGGTCCCCGCAATTGAATGGGACTCGTGCTTTGTGAATCCTACCGGCCTGCACCTGATATGCAAATTGGTATGTAAATATGCAAAATTCACGACATTTTAATTTCACAAGCTGTTCGATAAACTATGAAAAAGGACACACCAGATAATATCTCACAAATTCTTATCATGTACCTCAGACTGGCGAGATTTACAGATTGTAGAAAACAAGAGAGTGGGACGTCGCTCAAACCATAATATCCAAAAATAATAAATAGAGAAAAGGCCTGGTGCACAGGGATGAGAAATATAATGAAAGAAAGTGACAGAGGTCACTGAAGTCCCCTATTAGTTGCACTCACGGCAAAAACAAGTAGCATAACTGTAAGATACAAATATCCTCAGTATGGTTATTTGTCTTAGACACTTGTCTCTTTGTGGATATTATATCCTCTAGCTACTATTTTATTTCACCTGGGACCTTGAGTCCATACTGAGGATATTTGTATCCTATAGTTATGCTACTTGTTTTTGCCGTGAGTGCAACTAATAGGAGATTTACAGATTGCCTGTGCATTTAATGGAACTGTACTGCACAGAAGGGATTTGAGGTGCTGTCTCACATGCACATGGAACACATTCAGTGATATGTTTATCAGGAATAGCTCAGTGATTGGTGACTGTAAATTAGGTTTTAACATTTGTTTTATAACACATGGGGCTCTAGTAGTTACATTTAACCCACCACAAACTTGACATTAAAATGTCTTGGCAATATTTACATGTTAAACTGTGAACAATTAATGTTAAAAAAAAAAAAAAATAAGCACATTTTTATTATAATAATTACGCTAATCAAATGTTTACTTTAAAAGCATCAGTCATCAATCGTCTAGTTTTAACAATTTTACAGTCATTATTTCAGTGGTGAAACTCCACCATTCAGGGTGACTTCCCGAACCCTGAATGTTACAAATTGAGTTACATCTCAAAGTCCTATCTCTTTTTTCTCACAAAAAGTGTACATAAATGAGGTGTGTTTGAGGGGATATTTCGGTCCTGAACAAACTGACTAAATATGGAGCATTACCACTTTTTTTTATCACTACATATTGCCTTTAACAATTAAACGGTTTGTCAACTACAAATACGCATTTTAATGAATAGGACCCTGTAACAGGGACTTATCCCTATTAAAGAAATGCGCCTCTAATCCAGCAGTGTGCTGGTTAATTGCACACCAGCAATTAGTCAGACTCCACCTGGCTGATTAAGACTGTTAGAAAAAGCCTGTTCCCAGAAACAGGAAGAAGATTTTTCCTCAGTACACAAGGGTGCTGACAAGAGGAAAGAGGTCTTGAGCAGAAAGGCTCTGCTGAGATCAAGACACTCAGAGACTTCTATTCCTGGACCCAGGAACCTACCAAAGAGTGACATGAAGGGCCATCTGCTTTATTTATCTCTTGAGACTTTGGGGAATAGGGTGCTAATGGGATTATCCCTCCAGCCCTGCAGAAAGGGACTGGGGAAGTAAGTTAGCCCTTACACAGGGATAGGTGTTTGTTGTTTTTGTATATTTCTGTTTGCTGTGCTATTTAAAGGAACAGGCAATAAAGCCTTATTTTAATTTCACCTTAGAAACAGTCTCCATTGCGTACCTCTGCACACGTCTCTTACAGACCCAAAGAGTGTCTCTCGTGGTTGTTAAAATACCACTTTCTCATGGGGCATGTGCTGTATTGCTATGGGGAAGCTGCCATTCACATAAGTTAGTGTAAGTGTATATCGCTGTAAAAACTCCACGTGGAACATGCTTAGAACCCTACAGTATTTTGTTTTAAGTTTATTATCTCCAGAAATGGTAAAAAGAAGATGCTTGTTCTTGTAAAAGCGTGAAAGGGGGGTGTACTTTTGCCCTATACGGTTCTGAGGAGAGTAGTAAAAATTGCTAGGGGAGGTTGTGTAGGAGAACAGAGAGAGACGCAGTTTTTCTGCATTTTGGTTTTCAGAATCCAGGGGTTTGATCTTCCATAAGTTTTGCAAAGCAACTGGATACCAGATCTGAAACAAAACGGCCAAGTTTAGCTTAATCTTCAACATTTCAGCCTGATCTAGTGCAGTGTAGACTGGTTTTGCCTTAGGAAATATACAATTCTGCGAGGAGGAGTAAATGTGCTTGTCTTCTGTCTGGCATGGTACAAAATATCCTCTGTTGTCTGATTTTCATTAAATCCTTCTTAATGTATTGCTTTTAATCAAATAACACTGCAGGATATCTTCAGATGCTCACCATTGATTAGCTGTTTATCTGTTGTCAGTCCGGATCGTTAATCAAGTTTCACTGATGACAAACGGTTTGCAAAATATTCTTAAAAAAGTAAAGAGGCAGCCCTATGTTTCAGCATCAAATCTGGCCAATCTACAGTAGGTCCCTGCAGTTGGTGCTGAATCTACAAACTGAAAGGGATAAAGGGAATACTGTACATAGGACCGCTGACAGATGAAAGACACAGAAGGGAGTTAGATTATCACTCTCTGCCATAACATTTGCTCTCCATGAAGCTGTGTGTAAATGCATTAAACAGCATTATGTGACAACTTTTTTATTTGATTTAATTTTAATTTGTTTAACAAAAAATAAACCAGGATGGGTATGGGGTACAGAATAGCAAAATAAAGTAGTTGGGTGCGGGAATGGGTAGTTGCGTACATTACAGGTATAGGTACAAGTTACATTTTGGATTTATACATTATCCTTAACATTAGATGTGATACAATTTGAGATTAGACGTTCAATGTATGCTGTTATTGTTAGGGTATTTGTTGGAGAGTAGAGCATATTATAGATTCCAAGAGACAATATCTAACTGACAGTTGTACTCAGCTAATTAAAGCAGCGATACTACATTTCCCCCCTTTTTTTCTTATTATTTTTATATGTAAAGCATGTGGCAATGTACAGGTATAATGCTACATTCTTGCATACAATGGCAATTGTTTGGTGCTTCTGTTATAAATCTGTAAAAATCCTGATTCTGTGGTTAACATAGTGGCTGCCTATGAGTTTCAATCCTTCAGTCAGTTTAACTCAGCAGCTATAATGAATCCTTTTATTACTAAGGTAACATTATCTATTGTTACAGTTGACAGCTCAAACTGCTGGGATCATTAGCAAGAAATTATCACTAATAGGAAAGTGTTGCAAAGATCTTGCACTGCTTGGGAGGTGGGCTAAAACCTACTATAGACATCAAAGAATGCTTTAAAACTATTTAAGAATGGCATTAAGAGTTGAATAAAAGAAGAATAGAAAAAACTATCACTATTATCTAATAGGCCTACTACTGAATTGATTTAGAAAAAAAACTTTTATAATTTTTTACATATTTTGCTGCTTTAAAGGTTGGTTATACTGTATAAAAACAATTGTTACCTTATAGCTGCTCCATGGGTTCCATGGTTCTTGCAGCTTTCTCTGATGTGACATGACTTTTTATAACAGCCTTGGCATTGGCACATGAAAAAGGTACACTTTTTAGTTCCTCCATCACTACGGGATAAAGGAGCTACCTTGATAACCTCATACAAAGGTACCTTAACATGAACAATTCACTATATGCAAAAATCAGATTACCAAGGAAGCATATGTATAGACAGATTTGGATTTGTACAGATGGGTTGAGAAGATCCTTTCTGATCTGACAAGATCTACTCTTTGACAACAACATTGGGAATGCTATAACTAGCTAAAGGTTCTGAGCTGTAACCAACAGGTGTCTGATCATGAAGCTAGCCTGAGCGCAATGCTCATACACACTGTCAGGAAAAAAGTACAATAGGTGCATCTGATTTTCAGTAGATATAGGACAAAAAATGTCCTCTAACTCCTTTTTACTAACACAACTGCTGAAAGACAGAATGAAGGAGAAACAAAGGAGAGAAAAGGGGCCTATTTATTTCACTGTTAATTTGTCCTTTCCACATTACTAGAAAATGGAATGCAGTTTAATGTGCTTTTGCCAGATAGATTGCATGGGGGAGATAATATAAATATATATATATATTTATATTTATATTATCTCCATCTTGGGGTGCGATATTTTTAGAAAGAAATATGAAAAAAAGGCATTGTATTTTCCCCAAGGAGAAAAAACAAAGAAACCTTGAGGAAAGGAAGCAAGAGAAGGGAGCAATTTGCGAAGAAAGATAACTAATGCACAAGAGAGAATATTATAGCGGGGCAGTGAAAGAAATGACAAAAAAAACTGTAGAGTGAAAAGGAGTGAGAGAAAATGTGTCACGAGGACTCCAGGAGCAGGTAGGACCTCAATGGCCGAAACAGCAGGGAAGGCAAAGATTGTTGAGGTCGGTGGCAGGCGGCAAGCAGGATCGTCGGGGTCCAGGCAGAGATCGGTGGCAAGCAGCAAGCAAGGATTGTCGGGTCCAGGCAGGGGTCGGCAGCAGGAACAGGACAGGGGAGCAGGAACTGAGACTAGGGAGCAGGAACTGAGACCAGGGACTCACAAGCAGGAAACAAACGGGGACAAGCCAGAAAACTAGCAAGGGCCTATATTATGTACAGGACTAAACAGTAACAGAAGCAAATCAGGGCATGGCAGAAGGAGTCTGGACACAAAACAAAGACAAGGGAGGAACAGGAAACTATAAGGACAGAGGACAGGAGCAACATGAGGAGACTGAGGAACCACAGAACAGACAGAAAACAACAGCACACCCGGTGGACAGAGAAAAGAACTGGGAGAGAGGAAGATTTAGGAAACTATGTCAGAGCTATTCCTGACAAAATGTAGGTGGCAATGGAAAAAAATGAAAATGAGACATACGGTAGGTCCTTTTTCTATGAAGTGTGGTAGCACCATCCTGGTGATGTTGCATGAAAACCCCCATTTACTTAAATTTATAGAATAAGGACCATAGAGACAAAGAAAAAAACCCCAGAAAAGCTGCAATGCCAAGTGCAGACCATGCATAGGAGCGTCACTCCTCAGCGAGAAACATAACAACAAGGGTGACGGTGCACGAACCGCAACACAATCAGTACAAAATCAGGAGTAACCGGATTTGAAAAAAAAGTCGGCTAGTGAAAAAGCTCACCCCTACGCCCCTTTCACTTTTGATTTTAATATTGCCATCCCTGTGCAAGGAATCATTCTGTCGCAGTTTCTGCACCATCAGGTTTACTGTTAAGTTTGCCATAGAGATAAAGAGCAGGAGCAAGAGAGAAATATGTTTTGAGGGGGTTTTGGGAGAGAAATTAAAAGCATTGGAGAAAGAGTAAGAAGAGAACATAAGCAAAGAGGTATTGAGAGATAGATATAAAAGGGAAGGATGGATGCACAAGAAGAGACAGAATTAGGGATGAAAGAAATATAATATAATACAAAAGTGCTATATACTGTATGTAAAGCAGTACATACATGGTTGGCACTATATAAATAAAGATATACATACCTACATACAGAACTACTCAAGAAATACATTTCTATTTTATTCTTTTGAACATATGATCTGTGTACAAAAACTGTAATCATGTAGAGAACACGAGGGTGTTCATCAGTTAATTTAAACCCATTATTGTTATTACATATTTTTATGCACCATATGTACTAATTTGCACACTACCATATGTGTCAAACAACTTATAAGAAAACACACTGACAGTGCATGTAACATAGCAACCTTGTGGTTGGGTCAGTAAAGAACTCTGACACTAATTAATTCTCAAAAATGGCTGTTTATTCAGACAGAGAAGGGAAACCGCTTTGCAGGCACTTAGAGCACAAGTACAACATCAAGCTTGTTTCAGTCCTTACGCATCTTTGGAGGCAAGTCTAACTAATTTATTTCTGAGGTTTTTGCTTCTAATATACTAGTGGTATGAACAGTAGCAACTGTAAATCATTTGTTTTACAAGTAAAACCTTAATATATTAATATTATACTAAGCTATTTACAGTCTGACATAGCAAAAATCTGATGAGTTTATTATTTGCCACAGCTCAATAATCAATCATCTGTTAGAGGGTCCAGCAATATATTTCTCAGTCCTTTGACATCGATGACACAGCTCTGGCATCACATTTTTGATGCATGTCTTGTAAAAGCTGCACAGATGCCGGCTCACGAAGTTAAACAGCCAAACCAGGTCTCTGTTGTTTAATCTGGGGGGAAATGAGAAGGAAACAAAAACTAGGGCCCAAACACAATTACTAATCAGGGGTGAAGAAATGTCCAAAATACTTAGTTAAATGTGATATATAAATAAATAAATCACTTACATGAGTGAGAAAACAGGCTAGGTCAGGGATCCACTTCAGATCTGGAGAAAATACAAACGAGCAATGTTTAGGAGCCTTAAGGTATGATAACTTCAAAATGATCTCAGGTACATGGCTTCCAGTTTAAGGTGCTGTCCTCTTCTCACTGGTAATGTTCCAAATAAGTTCTGGCTGCAGTGGCTGAAAACATTTCTCCTGCAGTGGCTGAAAACATTTCTCCCTTGTATTCGTGGGGAGACACCGAAAGCTTCCATGTAGACTGGCTGTCAGCGTCGTCAGCTGTGCAGACGTACTCCCCCGCTTGTCTGTATGAAGAGACGCCGGAAGCTCCGATTCAGACTTGCTGCAGCCTAACTTCACTGGTCAGTGATGGAACTTGGAAATTGGAACCCGGATGACTCTGCGTCTCAATGACGGAGGCAGAAAGCAACTAGGCACACTGGAGGGACACCGTGGGATAATGCTGTATACAAAATCAATCCTACGCGTTTCGCTCTTATTTCTTAAGGCAAGTGAAAACGTTGTCTTTCTGTGAGCTGAACCGCCTTCACTTCCAAATATTATTTAATTTCACATTTTTTTCATTCCCTTATTTCACGTTTAATATTTAATTTGCGCTTGCTTCACCCCACTCTAATTTGGGGAAATGTAGGCAAATATCCTTTGTGTCTTTCTGTAATCCACTCACTATTGAATAGGAACTATGAAATCACGAGTCTCCTTTTGTAAGGTACATTGGCGTGGTAACCTTTTTTTGCCAATTACTTTATAATATATACTGTGGCAGGATGACCGTGGTTAGTGAGGAGACGACACGACTCTTCTGGTGAAATAATGCTGGTGGATTTATTTGTCCAAAAGTGTAACCAAAACAATGGGTACTCTGTCCCTTTAAGTGCAATAAACGTAAACAAAAACCTATCCCCGGTCGGGGAACTGACGAAACAAAAGTGCAGGCTATCTACCTGGCTGGCTTACTAACCTAGTCCAGCCCAACAATGTTCAACAACACCAGTTGGCTCCTTACCTGGGAGCTTTATTCCCCCTTGGGACAGGTTCAATCTGAGCAGCCTGTGTCTGTCAACACTCCTCTGTCTTCTCTCTCTGCCTGAGAGAGACTGCTGCTGCAGAGGCATTTCCTCTTCCTGTTTTAAAGCAGGTGAGCTAGCTTAATTTTAATCACCTGTGGACTGCTTAATAAGCTGGGTTAAACCCTCGTCTACTGGAAAGCATGCATACTGCCATCTCCTACTAATGTATACAGAGTCAATGACCCTGTCACAATACCTAAATGGTTTTTGTTTCCAATTTTGGCCAGTTAGCCCAATTTCTGCCTAACTTTGAAAGTAATTTGCTGTACATTGGGGCATAAGAAAAATAATCTGGCATTATCCAATTATAATGCAGTTATACAACTAGGCAGAGTTAATGAAGCAACTCAGAATAAAATCAGAATCGTATTCACCAATAATTCACAAATATTTTACGTACTTTTTTCTCTGACGAAGGAGGCATGAGAATTGAAGCAAAGAATAACTTAAAACGTATAGTTACTCCTCAAACTAGAGAAAAAACCACTTGGGCTGGTATTGACAAACCTCTGATAAGCGGTATTGGAGCTGGATCCCGCTTTAACTGCTGTTGAATTTTATGGCGATTAACATGGGATTGAGCTCTGATACCATATATCAGAGTTTAATGAATCTTCTACAAAGGGTTCCATCTGTCAAGGCCTTTTGGAAGCAAAGTGCAAGCTCTGTGTGACCCTGGCAGTTCGCATTATCTCCTTGGACAGTAGGCACCAAACATTTGATGGTATGCTATTGAGGGAAGGGACTCATTGTAAATGTAATGTGCAGATTTGTGTATACTTTCAATTCTACATAAGAAAAAAGTATTATTAAATACTATCTGTTAAAAAGTCGCCACAGCTCAAAGTATAACAATTACAGTACCTATTTATTTAGTTTTTCTTGCACTGTTGATTTAAATTTAGAAATGTAAATGTCATTGGATCGCAGCGACACCTGCAGTAGGTGGGTTGGACTTGCCTTGGTTCTGAGATTCCACCCCATATAATACATGTTTCAGATTCTGTTTTTTTGTGACACACCCAAGAGTGACTTCTAATAATAAGTCAGGGTGACCTACTTTCTTTGCATTTAGAAGGTTCTTCCGTATGACGTGACGGTCACGAGAAAAGCTAATTTAGTATTCCAAAACTAAGTCACCTTCTTAAAGCATGATCCTACATGCCAAGTATAACCCAATCTCTTTACATTGCACATAAGGATTAGCAAAAGATAAGCATTGTATTCAGGTTTGTGGGACTTGTTAAAGGGACAGAAAACAAGATTCCCATTGCATATCATGTTCATGTTTCCCAACAGATACATCTTGCCAATGACGGATGATATCACCCATATATTTTCATTCACACTTAAAGTAACACTAGAAGGGATAAAACTGCCATGTAGTTCTTTCATGTAGTAGAAGGATGTACAGGCAGTAAGGAGTGCTCTGATTTAACAAAGCGCAGGTGTCCTTGTAGCAATTACTATAAGCAATCTCGAAGCGAGCGCTCTTATCACAGTGAGGGATGTCTGAACATGTAGCCACCCACGAATCAGACCTTATATTACACAATATGTAATCATTTGAGCTGTCAGAAGAATGTCTAAATGGAGCGTGTGAATGTTGGTACTTTGGAAAGGTCTTTAGAATGGAAATTAGCCTTCGTGTTTTCTGTAACCCTGATGAATAATTAAGGCTCAATCTGCTGTGCCATTGCTTATGATTGTTTCATTAATATTGCAATAACTACAGCTGATTTGCGCTTATTTTTTTTAACCCCATAGCCACTGAGTAGCTTTGTAGGTTTTACTGGAAGATGGGTATTGTAGGAGATGTGTGCAGAGGTTTAAAACAAAAAAATATATAATGTAGGCTTTTATTTCACCCAAAGCTTTAACAAAGTATTAGCTTGTGATCAGCATAAACAGGGTAAACAAAATAAACCAGGCCTAGCTCCTAGAGGGAGCACTGGCAATACAAATAATGTAGTCCCTATCTGTGGGTTGGAGGGCTAACCCCCTGGTTCCTACTGGTTAGGATAGGGGATGGAAAATCCAGGTGCTGGGTGTTCTCTCTTTAGCGGTCCAGGGTGGTAGCTTCCTATACATGGGAGAGTTCAAACGCAGCCTGTTCTCTATAGCTGTCCAGGGATCAAAGAGATCCCTGCAGTTTCTACTCCAGGGTTTTTAAAGGCCTTTAATGAGGCAGCTGAGCAGGCAATTAAGACAGGCCTCTGGTTTTAACCCGTTTAGTGCTGTCTCAGGCTCTGAAAGTCTGTTTCCCCTGCATGACTACTATGTGATAAGACATCCACCCTGTTACAGGTATGTTAGAAACTGTTTTCCTGTAGGGTTTTGTAATGCCCCATTCATTCTTTTGACCAGAGAAATTTAAATGATCCTATTAGATCAGTCAACAGGTCTTGATTTTGCTGGGATAGTCCCTATTATAGCAAAAAGTCAGCAGAGAGATTCCCATATGTTGCTCTGTATCACTTCAGCATTGATAATGGAGTCTTTGGGACTTATTCAGAAAGCCGCATTGTACTGTAGGCTACATTATTGGGTTTGTCATAGTTTTTAATTCTAAAATATCACTTCTGGTTTATGTCCATGGTGCTTATGTTTGGTATTAAATAGGCGTCAGGATTGCTGCTTTAAAGGGAAGTCCTTTATAAACCATAAATCAAAATAAGACTGCTTATTTTGCTAGAAGTTTCTAAAGTTCGCCAGCTGTGCATACTGTACATACTAATAGACAACTTTAACATAACCTATTTATTGCTAGAATTGTGCCTTCCCTCAGACTAAGTGTACTTACTATTAGGGATGTAAATTCCTTAGAATGATTGCTTTATTTTCACAAAAGAAGATGGTTTTTACTGTCTGAATATTTGCTTGGCTTTTCATTCTTTATCATCTCGTTCTGTTACCTCAATTTTTCTGTAACATTATCTTATTAAGGCTCCATTATTATGTTTGTGAATCATAATAATGTCTGATCTAAGCCTTCTTTTCTGTCATGAAAACAATTCCATTTGCATCAAACAATTCTTTTAGGTTTGCTTGATGTTATTTTATTTCAAAGCCTAGTTGGCTCTTTATATTTTATTTTCAAGACACAAATGTATTTCCTTTCCTCTGTATAATTGTATCCCTTTTTGTAGTACAGCATGATACACACTATACACTATACTCCAAAACTGTTTTGTACAAAGCTTATTTATATCTTTTTGTATATAGTGCAGTCCTCAGAGCTAAGCACCAAACAATCGCACTGAGACTGAAGTCATTGAAGGCAATAGAAACTTCTGTGTTATAGTTCCGTGATTGCCACTATTGCACCCTAAAACAGAAATCCTGGGCACATTTTTTTAACATTGATTTAAAAAAATTGTACACCATGGTTCCCAGTGACATCAAAGCTGGATCTGAAGTGCTGGGACCGGCAGTGGCGGTGATTGACAGGTCATGTCGCCATTGCTCAGGGATTTTATCCATCACAGTATTTAGCCTGTTACTTGCCACCAACATAACTCTGCATTGAGAAAATATTTTGCATTGCAGATCTATGGCTGAACAACTGGTCATCACATGACTCCACAGCTCTAACATATTCAGGCTGTGGTTACGCTTTGTATGTGTTTTATGCAGCTTTTTCATTGGTTTTGTCTGTTCCCATATTGGTTTATCGCCTATTGGTGATTTAGTGCTCTGGATTGCATTGTTCACCCCAGAGTTTTTGAGAATAAAGTACTAACTCTATCAATGATTATGTATGGATCTATCAAGGTGTATAGCAAGGGACAATTTGGATACCTTTATATTTCAATAAGGAGGGGTCACTCTTATGATATTGACTAAAGTGTCTTGATATACAGTACTATGTTTTACATAACTAATCCTGATATTCCGAGCATGCTCCAAAATTCTTGCTTTAAGGCAGCGTTTGGTGCGTCCAATATACTTTTGTCCACAGGGACATTCTAACAAGTAAACTACAAACATAGAGTGGCATGAGACACAATCCTCAATGTTAAAAATGTCTTTAGTAACATGAGACGTAAAAGTTTTTCTATTAGTATCTAGATGGCCACATGCCTTACTTTTACCGCATTTGTAATTCCCCTTTGGTTTAGTAGATAACCAAGTGTCATCGTGGTGAAGTTTATCACTTATACCAATATCACGGGGGACAAGGTAATTTTTTTAATTCTTCGCTTTACGAAAAATCACACTGGGTTTGATGTCCAAATATGGACATAAAACAGGGTCATTAGAAAAAATGTTCCAATTCCGATTAATATTATATATTTTAGAACATACCGAATTAAAATTAGTTGTGAAATGCACTTTGATAATATTAGGATCACAAGTTAAATCGGTAGTGGAACTTATAGTTTTTTTGATCAGTAATGAGTCTCTGTTCATAACCAGGACCTTTTCTAGAGACTCCAAGAGGTAATTAATGTTATAGCCTCTCTCTATAAATCTATTGAACAACATTTCTGATTTTTTCTCAAAATCTTCCATCTGTGTGCAATTCCTCCTTATATGCATAAATTGCACCAGAGGTATGTTGTTTATCCAAGATTTTTCAAGATGTAAATCCAAAAAATCGATTGACAAATCATCACATACGGAGTTAAAAATCAGATTAAACTCATTTCAATTTAGATACTGTTTGAATTAATCAAAAGAATTTGTGTTGGGAGTTAGTTTCAGCCCTGTGGATGTTTAACATTGACATACTACTGGTTGTACTTATGGGAGAATCTACTGGTTGTACTTATGGGAGAATCCAGAGCTAAAGACGGACGGCCCCAGGACAGCTGATCCACCATAGGAACCGGACGATCTGAGATTGCAGATTTGGAGTACCAGCCGGTGTCGATATCGAGGAGTCCGTGTCAGCAGGTGTGCGCCCTGTGGTAACATGTCCCTAACATGTATTGCCTGATATATTGAGTTTTGATGTACGTGCATATATTACCTTCCTTGCAACAAGCAATTATACATTTTGATACACTATGAGTTGTGCGCTGTTTTTGTTTTTCCTCCCAAGGAAACAACGGGATTAATCACCAATGGCTCTAACCTACAGTCCTTGTGTAACATGCCTATTATTGCTACACCATGATTAATATATCCCACTAATTATTACTCTCTGTTTCCTTATAAGCTGCAGCACCATGACATGATGCTAAACATCGAACAAGAACACCAGTACATTTAAATCAACTCATCTGTGATTAGGGGTCTATAACCATAGCTCTGCTTGATTTAAATGCCCTGGTGGGCTTGCTATTTTAGAGCTGCTCGCTCGCTAATGCCATAATAGGCACATGTGACATTTCAGATGCAAATTACATAAGCTGTAATCATAGATCATTAGAAAATCTCGCCACAAGAGTGTGTCTCGTGGTTAAATGGGTAAATGTGCTACAGTTTCTACTTCCCTGTATTTTTCACTTTCATTCACTGGCATTTTATTGTGTGTTGTACATTCCTCCAGAAGCAAAAAGAAGTCAAATGTTTATCTGCCTAAAGCATCTTTCCAAATACTACACACTTTACTGCATTGCATTGAAAAGAATTTCATTCATCCTGTTCGCAATGCGAACGTGTAAACAGGACTCCTGTTTATAATTTACCGTACTACAGATGCAGCGGCCATCATTTTAACAAATACCTTGGTACATCCCGCGTTGCGGACCCGAGATGGTCAGTTGCAGACTAATGGCCCGCCGGAGTAACACAGCAGGGGTCCCTGCTGTGTGAATCCTACCGGGGTCTGCCTGCCTGTAATAGACGCACAGTAAGAGATAGGCTGAATCAGTCACTCTAACTGGGCGCCTCTCACAGGCGATCGCGGGGGTTTTATTAAAATTCGAACATTACAGTAATGTTGCAGGAGGTATCCGGAGCTGAACCGCATTATTTCAGGTCCTGGGACACCCTACTTCCCAAGATACAAGCCCCGTTATGGGGTGCCGGTATCCCCATGTTAAAATCCTGTGGGTCACGTGACCGTGGGATCTAAACAAAGCAGAGGGGATACCGGCACCCCATACCGGGGCCTGTATCTCGGGAAGTAGGGGGTCCCCAAGGCTGAAATCAACTTTGTTCAACTCAGGAGACCCCCTGCTCCCTCACACTAGTATCAAACATCCCCCCCTCACCCAATAAAAAACAATTACCTTAGCAGCTAGCTGCTAAGGTAATGAAGCTGCTTACACTTTATTTTTATTCATAGTGTGCGTGAGCAGGAAGTCTCCTGAGCTGAACAAAGTTGATATCAGCCTCGGGGACCCCTTACTTCCCAAGTTACAGGCCCCGGTATGGGGTGTCGGTATCTCCTCCATGTTAAAATCCATGTGGGATGTAAACAAAGCAGAGGGATACTGGCACCCCATACAGGGTTGGTACCTTAGGTCTGCGGGGACCTATGGAGACCACCTGAGGACCCTCAGACACCCACAGGAACCACCCGTGGACCCCCGGATGCCCACAGGTACCACCTGTGGACCCATGGGAGACACCTGCGAGGAAGAACCGGGGGCCCCACAGCTGTGGGGGCCCCTTGAATTGTGCGTAAGACCACCATCAAAGAGCAAGGAGTCCATTGCCACATGCTGGGAAGCTATCCACAAACGCTGTTTTATTAAGTGCAATATTGTTCTAACCGAGTCTAGTGTAATAAATCTACTGTGCCATGATCTTTTCTCTTTTTGTTTATATCAAGTCAATATCCTGAATAAGCTGAGATCCAGCCTCATCTATCTGATTAACCTCTGAAACTCCAAGTGGGAGTGAGTTTATACATCACAAACTACATTAATCTGTAAGTGCATGAATTCAACTCAACATGTCTAAATAGGCTAATAACCTTTATTAATACATTGTTGTTTTCTTCTGTATTTACCCAATATACGCTCAATAACTATACGTAAGTCAACGCGCCGGAGGACATCTTTTCTTTCTAACATACATATGAACCGTAACGCTATGTTAACTTTGTAACAGGCGCTACATCTGTATACACTAATCCAGGGACGGCCAACTCTAGTCATCAAGGGCCACCAACAGGTCGGGTTTTAAGGATATCCCTGCTTCAGCACAGGTGGCTCAATCAGTGGCTCAGTCAGAGTAACTGATTGAGCCACCTGTGCCGAAACAGGGATATCCTTAAAACCTGACTTATTGGTAGCTATTGAGGACTGGAGTTCTTTTGCTTTTGCTTTAAACAATAATTTTGTAAATCTGAACAATTTGAAATGTTGCAGTCTTTTCAGTATTAGTTTTAGGAGTGTAAAAATCTTGTGTACTATATACGCAAACACTAAAATGTGAAGAGTTTAAGGAAATAGTTAAACACATTCTAAAAATAGGAAATAACCCATGGAACCTGAGACATTGACCATTAGGTGATGGCATATTGTGACATACCTGTACAAGTGTTACTATTGAATCACTCAGAAATTCAGAAATACGTTGAAACAATAGCCACGTGTTGTGATATCATGGCATCATCTATTGGCTTTATTTGAAGATCACTGAAATAAAAGGAGCTGAATGTATGCAAGGGTCACTTATGTCCTCAATTAAGCGGCCATCACTAAATAAGCAGCTACAGTATATCTCAAGTGTGGTACATGCCCTAATACCACTTGACACAAATAATAACAGTGACTGGTAGCTTGACAGCTGAAAGAACCATCAATTCCCATTGATCTCCAGATATAGACAAGCTAATTCTAAGGTTCATGAACACGGTGCTCCAAGCTGAGTGACTATTTTTAAAATGAATGGTTTTCTCTTTGAAAACATTCTGAATAACGGTGATCTGATATGTTCAGCTAAGGGGGTTCTTCAGTTAAGGAACCGATGGTGTTCATGCCTAGGGTGATTTGAAAACATTTAGTAAATACTGTAGCCTAAGAGGCTATTTTTACAGATCACTGCAGCGTCCACGTATTTTTCAAAGAAGTGTTAAATGAAACACATTGAAATAACTGGCTTACACTTATATTTCTACTAGCTGAAAGTACCTGGCTTTGCGCGAGAATTCTAAGAAACCAAAAAATACTGAGATTTATAAATAGATAATTATTTGTTTTAGTTTAGTTTCCCCTACTAAAACAACAACTCCACCCATAATAGTTTGTCTCTGAGGTCCTGAAGTGTTTAATCGAGAGCCTATAATGCGTGTTTTTGTGGGCATTGTACTCTCGTTCCAAACAATGATCTCGCACTCTTGAAGAACTTTGGCTGCTCCTGTATTGATGAAAGATGAAAATTCACGTCTGATCCCAAACATACCTCTGTTGAATTCTGATTTTCATATTACCCTGGTGAGACTTATGTACTATTTCTTCCCCATTGAAAGAACATAAGCCCACCCGGGTCATAAATCAGTTCTGGCTGACAGTTTTATGATTTAAGAAAATTGGATTTCATAAGTCTGACTCAAAATATTAAAGATATTGAACAAAAGCACTGGATGGCGCTCAAACACTTATAAGTAAAGTGAAAAAAGTGCAAACAGATAATACTGTGTACTATCCTACTGTCTCTGTACGTTCTACCTACCAATTAGACTGTAAGCTCCTCGGGGCAGGGACTCCTCTTCCGAAATGTTACTTTTATGTCTAAAGCACTTATTCCCATGATCTGTTATTTATATTATCTGTTATTTATTTGATTGCCCCATGTATTACTACTGTGAAGCGCTATGTACATTAATGGCGCTATATAAATAAAGACATACAATACAATACAATACTTTAAGTTGAATGACAATATATAAATATAATACAGTGAAATATATATTAAACAGTGAGTGAAATGAAAAGCAAACAGATCTTACTTCTACACTTTAAAAGCGTGTTCCCAAAGCTCAACAGACAATTGTTCCAAACAGTAGGGGAGCCAGATAATATGCCATGAAATAAAGAAAAATCACAATATGCAATATTATTTGCAATATGGCAATACAAATGTGATAATACAAGTGAAATAAGTAATATATAGGTGTTCTACTCACAAGTGGAGCAGAATATCAAAGCAGAGATCCAACACAGCGGCAGGTTGTCTCCGGGTGGTGTAGGTGATGCATGTGATCCTTCCCGAGCTCAAAGACAGAAGAAGAGAACCATAGGGCAGGCAATTCAAAAATGTTATCAACACATAAAATACAATTGGAGGCTTACATGGTTTCAGCAAACATCAGGCATAGGATAAGCATGGTAACACAGCCTACAGTTCGTTGCGACCTCGCTGTGGCTGTTCCCTGCGTCCACGGCACCGATTGACGTCACTTCCTATTCCGGAGTTTGAAACGCACGTTGCTTCCGGGTTCTCTCTCCTCCTCTACGGATCCCTGGATGGTCCAAAAACTCAACGCGTTTCGCTGCACTTGATTGGCAGCTTCATCAGGAGTGGCCATTTGATGCATCACTCGTTGGTTATATACCCAAATTCATAGCCAAGGTGTAGTCTGATTGGCTGAGCTTAATAAGGTAATCTGACTACCTAATGTGTACACAGAAGCAACATTATCCTCAATCGCCCAATTATTTAGCTGATATATATCGGATTATTTTTAGTGCTTTTATCAGTATTCTAGCAAGTCTTTGTTATTTGGGGAACATAGGTCTTGTTAGTTCACCTTTTATTGATGTACTTATTTTTATTTATTTGTATAAACTTGTATGTGTGATTACTCATTGAGGCATTACTTAAGCTTTACTGTGTTACACATCAGGTAGTTAGATTACCGTATTAAGTTCAGCCAATCAGACTACACCTTGGCTATGAATTTGGGTATATAACCCACGAGTGATGCATCAAATCGACACTCCTGATGAAGCTGCCAATCAAGCGATGCGAAACGCGTTGAGTTTTTGGACCATCCAGCGATCCGTAGAGGAGGAGAGAGAACCCGGAAGCAACATGCGTGTCAGCGTGCGTGTCAAACTCCGGAATAGGAAGTGACGTCAATCGGTGCCGTGGACGCAGGGAACAGCCACAGCGAGGTCGCGACGAACTGTAGGCTGTGTTACCATGCTTATCCTATGCCTGATGTTTGCTGAATACATGTAAGCCTCCATTTGTATTTTATGTGTTCATAAAAATGTTGAACTGTCTGCACTATGGTTCTCTTCTTCTGTCTCTGAGCTCAGGAAGGATCACATGAATCACCTACACCACCCGGAGAAAACCTGCCACTGTGTTGGATCTCTGATTTGATATTCTGCTCCACTTGTGAGTAGAACACCTATTGATTACTTATTTCACTTGTATTATCACATTTTTATTGCTATATTGCACTTTGTGATTTTTCTTTATTTCATGGCATATTATCTGGCTCCCCTACTGTTTGGATCAATATATAAAAGACCTCATATCTTAATCTCTCTAATACTTAGGCAGACGTGAGTCATATCAATAGGTTCAGATCAGTTTGCTGAATGTAACAATACTAATTTTGACCGGCTTCCTCCTACATTTTAGCGACAAGTGGATATCTGTCCCTTGCAACTTCTGAAAAATCAAGTGTTTGCCCTCATTGGATCCGTCTAATTGCAACTGTTTTGAATATCTATATGTTATTGTTCAGAATAAATGTAATCCCATGACAACCTATATTTAATATAGCCCTCAGACTAAGTGATGACCTGTTTGTCACCTCTTTCTGTGATGCACAGGGGATATTTCAAGAATGTTAAGGTTTTCTTTGAGGCTGACAGCCCAGGATCTGGCTATCGTCCCCAGCCTTCTAAACTACACATATTTCCCTAATAGTAGGCCATTGGTGATAGCCCTTGATTAAGCCCTTTTTGTAGATCAGCACAGATACAGGAACAGTCTTGACCTGTCATAAAAACAATTGTATTTTTAACACAATTGCTTCCCAAACATTAACCCTTGAAGTACCAGATTGATTAAAATACCTAATATCCCCCGCCATTTTTATTACCGTACCAAAGCTTTTCTTGTAATATAATTTACTGTGTTTGGATTTAGCCTGGTAAGAAAAGCAGAGGAAATCAAATAATGACATACGTGCTGACAAACAGAAAAGCCGGACGCACCGTTGCATAAACTGTAATGAGAATGCAATGTGTATTACAACAGATATAATGTAATTTGTGACCACTGTTAAAATGTTAATGCACTAACGTTACCGTTGGATGTTAAATCAACTTCAGAGTAGATTACAATCAATACAGACAAATGCAATTCTTCTGCCAGAAGGTGAAATATGGTGGCAGTATGTCCAGAAACTGTGGCGTAAGAAGTCAGCAAAGTATTAGGTATACATTAGCTGAACAGTTTTCAGATTAGTGGCATTTCAGTTGCTGGAAAAGAAAAGGCGCATATGTATTAAGGGAAAGGTTGGAACAGATTTAACACAAAGTCCATATTCACTATGTCATTTATTTTATTAGGACTTGTGAGACTGACCTAAAAGACAAAGTTGTAAAAAGTTTAAAATGAACAGTTTTAGTATGTACGGTATCTGCCACTATAGGCATTTTCTTCTACAAAGCAAATTTTGCTCCCCATTCACTAGAATGAAATCATGCCTTCAAACAAACGTTGTTCTGCAGAGTGAAATGCCAGTGTGGTATGATTGGTTATACATTTTAATACATGTAATCACATGCTAAACAGGGTCTAATGAAGTAGACGTATGTGCTGTAGCCTGTCGGGCATGCACAGGGTATCTTGGTTAAGGTCTTGTGGTTTCTTTTCTGAAATCAAACTTGTCTGTGGTATCCTACTGACTTAGGATAGGATCTATCTATCTTAATGTCTTGTATAGCGCATACACAGAGCGAACCCTGCTCCTATGACTTTGTGGGATTAGTGCACTCATGAGCTTTTTATTTGCCTATATCATTTATAACTATCCCCTTTAGTAAATTTGACCTTGTAAATAAAATAACTTCTAGAACTCTGTGGGTTAAATATATTTTTATCTTATCATAACATATTTTGTATAAATGGAAGGGAATGTTGTCCTGAAGTGTGTGTGTGTGTGTGTGTGTGTGTGTGTGTGTGTGTGTGTGTGTGTGTGTGTGTGTGTGTGTGTGTGTGTGTGTGTGTGTGTGTGTGTGTGTGTGTGTGTGTGTGTGTGTGTGTGTGTGTGTGTGTGTGATCAACACTTCCTTCGCCGTACAACAAGAAACCGTTTTCTCCCAGACAGTAATGTGGAGAATTGCCAGGGAGAGAAATCTCCCTCTCTGTGTTTTACTTTTATATATGTCTTTTGAGAAATCCCAGCGATATGGATGTTGGCGTCTAAAAAGTGAATGTTATGTGCATTATTTCCATTACAATAATCACAATACAGTATGTGTTTCATATTTAACATATCTATGACCGCCGCGATTCACCCCGCCGCCGGTCGCTTCGCTACTAAGGCACTTGCCTTACCCTAAAACCCCCTATCCTAACCACTAAACCCCCTTAAATGAACCCACTACTGTAACCTCTAAAACCCCTTAAAGTAGCCCCCTGCCCAAACAAGTAAAATGTACCTTACAAGCGGCCGGCGGCAGAGGTTCCAGCGGCCGAGTATACATGACTTGTTAGTTCAAACGGCAAACTTGGACGTGATAATTGCTCATCTGTTTAGGGACTTCAAAACGGGAAAGGTTTCGTATTTCTGAAGAGGGGAGTAAATGCTTAATTGAGGCAAAAAGTTATCTGCCCTTAGCAGTGAAATGAAAAAGCCGTTTGATTGAGGTAGCTTACGGTATACCCTCTGGGGTTTTTACAACTAGAGCACTGGGTTTGGATATTCACCGGATGCATATAAGTTTAAAAAAACTTTCATAATGTGTCAATAAAATAAGTAAAACAATGTAAGGCAGTTTTTGCACAACCAGCTACTACTGAAGTTATAACTATTATTTTAGTATACTCAATTACTATTGTACTAATAAGTCAAATACATTTTCTAAATCCCTGTGCAGAATTCACAATGTGTTAATGACCCTTCTGGCAACTACTGTAAGGGTTAAACTTTGTATTCCTAAATCATTTCCGACATTATACAATGTAGAAAAGCAATGATTGCAGAGTACCTAGTGAACCTTTCTAAAACAGAATGTAAAAAGGCTTTCTCCAATGTGTAAAGAATATGTACTCAATAGGGAGCACTCATGATACTGAAGTCCTCCCACGGGTGCTCCATGGGCATAGAATAGACCAAGGGTGGCCAACTCCTCCAGTCAAGGACAGGTTTTCAGTATATCCCTGCTTCAGCACAGATGATTCAATCAGTGGTTCAGTCATAATGATTGTGCCTCCTGTGCTGTGGCGGGGATACCCTGAAAACCTGACCTGTTGGTGGCCCTTGAGCACTGGAGTTGGCCACCCCTGGAATGGATACTTCAGCCATGGCTGAGTAAGCATCAACATAAAGTAGAGGTGCTGCTGTTCTAAGCTCCCACTGTTAGCTAAAGCATCCAAACATTTGTATATGTGCTCATATGCAGGGCAGAGTCTGTCAAATATATTGCAAATACATGTTCGGTATTGTCAAGATAAAACGGGGCTTATTCACTAAAGTCTCCTGACTGCTAAACCACTGCAAAGGAATTGCGCTCAATTTATCAAACCAAAAACTCCAATTGCTTTCAATGAGATTCCCCCCCCCCCCCCTTTTTTTTTTTAAATAATGGTGCTGTTTTTTATGCTGGTTTTGCTGCCAGAAACAAATAGTAAAATAAACCCCATGGCAGGGTTTCAATTAATTTATTTTAGAGATATATTTGCCAATATTCTGTGTATTTTATCCATGTCTAAAAAATGATAACCGGTCCTGGCATGACAAATGATAACCAGTCCTATTAATCATGTCTTTCTCCCGTCTCTCCTAGGGGTGGTGGAGGCTTGTCTCCTGCACCTGCTAAAGCGGAGGGCGGCTGGCTTCCTGCGGAGTGATAAAGTTGCTGCGCTGTTCATGAAAGTGGCCAAGACATGTGCCACGGCTGCAGATATATGCAAGAAAGTGCAAGACCTGCAGCAGCAGGTGGAAGGCAGGTGAGGCAGATACAGCACCCAGAGTTTGTTGGTTAGAACTTAGGGATGGGTAACAATTAAAGGTCAAATGAGTTTCACATTTTGTTTGTGGACTAAATACAAAAGACTCAGTTTCCCGGCAAAACACCAAAGGAAGTTCTGTGTGCGGAGGAAGGTTCCCGGTGAGGAAAATGCAGCGATTTTGGCAGCACTGGGGAAGTAAGTCAGGCTAAATCTGCATAATAGGATGTGTGTGCAGGAAGAGCATGCTTCTTTTTCTCTGGGGTTTAATTCAGCACTTTCTGCTAGTAATCAGACTAAACCGTTACTGTAATCAAATCGCCTATTGGATGAGCAGACAATTTTTTTTAGTTAACTTTAAAGCCGATAGTAACAAATGTATCATTATTTTTTTTCAAGGTATTTTGTTCATTATTTATTTTTTAATATCTATGTGTGTATATGTGTGTGTGTGTATATATATATATATACGGTATTGTCTATTAGTTTTTGTATATATATATATATATATATATGTGTGTGTTCTCAGGGCCGCCAACAGAAATCATAGGGCCCAGGACAAATGAAAGGAGCAGGGTCCCCCGCCCCCATAGCGCACCCCCCCCCCCGAATCCATAGTGCACCTACCACGAAAAAATATTTTTTTAGCGCGCAACTTTTACTTAACTGTTTTCTTATTGTGATACAGAAAAAAACATTACAATGCAGCCTGTTTATTTTTATATTTTCAACAAAAGATAGGTGACTGCCTGCTTGGGTGGCTGGGTGGGTGAATGAGGGAGTGGCTGGGTGGGTGAATGAGGGAGTGGCTGGGTGGGTGAATGAGGGAGTGGCTGGGTGGGTGAATGAGGGAGTGGCTGGGTGGGTGAATGAGGGAGTGGCTGGGTGGGTGAGTGAGGGAGTGGTTGGGTGGGTGAGTGAGTGGCTGGGTGGGTGAGTGGCTGGGTGGGTCAGTGAGTGGCTGGGTGGGTGAGTGGGTGGGTGGGTGGCTGGGTAAGTGACTGGGTGGGTGAGTGACTGGCTTGGTGGGTGAGTGACTGGGTGAGAGTGACTGGGTGAGTGAGTGACTGGGTGAGTGAGTGACTGGGTGGGTGAGTGACTGGGTGGGTGAGTGACTGGGTGGGTGAGTGACTGGGAGGGTGAGTGAGTTACTGGGTGGGTGAGTGACTGGGTGAGTGAGTGACTGGGTGAGTGAGTGACTGGGTGAGTGAGTGACTGGGTGAGTGGGTGACTGGGTGGGTGAGTGACTGGGTGGGTGAGTGACTGGGTGGGTGAGTGACTGGGTGGTTGAGTGAGTGACTGGGTGGGTGAGTGAGTGACTGGGAGGGTGAGTAACTGGGTGGGTGGGTGAGTGACTGTGTGAGTGACTGGGTGAGTGAGTGGGTAGGTGAGTGACTGGGTGGGTGATTGAGTGGCCAAGTGAGTGAGTGACCAGGTGAGTGACTGACCGGGTGGATGGGTGAGTGACTGGGTGGGTGTGTGACTGGGTGGGTGAGCGACTTTGGGTGAGTGACTGGGTGAGTAGGTGAGTGACAGTTACTGGGTGGGTGACAGTGACTGGGTGGGTGACAGTGACTGGGTGGGTGACAGTGACTGGGTGGGTGACAGTGACTGGGTGGGTGACAGTGACTGGGTGGGTGACAGTGTGGGTGAGTGACAGTTACTGGGTGGGTGACAGTGACTGGGTGGGTGACAGTGACTGGGTGGGTGACAGTGACTGGGTGGGTGGGTGACAGTGACTGGGTGGGTGACAGTGTGGGTGAGTGAGTGACTGGGTGACAATGTTGGTTGGTTGAGTGACTTACCTTTACCGGTGGGTGCTGTTTCCTTGCCGCCAGATGCTTCCCCCCCCCCTGCCCCCGATATCCCCGGCAGCTGGGGGAGGTGGGGCAATGCGGGCTGGGGCAGGAGGCGCGCACAGGGGAAGCATGGTTGGCGCTTCCCCATCCGTATCAAGTTGGGAGCGGGTGGGGTCTGGGTTGCGCGCGGGGCTTGTGTTGGCGCTTCCCCCTCCGTCCCACATGGGGAGTGGTGGGGTGCGGGGGGGCTGGGTTGCTGGGGGGGAACAGGCAGCGGGCCCACAGGCAGCGCAGAAGGCAGGACACCCTGCTTGCCCTGTGCATGCGCACCGGGATCACGGGAATCGCCGCCATTTTTTGCAACTTTTTTTTTAAAATGTAATTAACTGGCGCTCGGCCGGGCCCCCCTGACTCACGGGGCCCGGGACGCTATTGCCCTTTGTCCCCCCCGGTTGGCGGCCCTGTGTATTCTACTCCTTCTTGTGGGAAACCTTTAACTTTGCTGGATAGGCCAAGGTAAATTTACGACCTTTTTTGAACAACAAAATATTTTGCTGAACTTCCTGTTTCTAGAAAGCTCACCAGAGAAATCTTGGAAAACATGAACTGGGGAAACCTGTACTTATTACTGTCCATTTTTCCTATAGCAGCGGAGAACTTTCTCCTTGTCTGTGTAGTTCGTAAACTTTACAATATGGTCCGATCCTATGTACTCGGGGGGGAGGTCTTGTGGTTTAAGTCCTAGTTGTTTAGGAATTTCTTTCTGCTGCAATGGCAAAGAGCTTGTTCTATGGAATATTCTCAGGTATTCCAACAAACCTCAGATTACATCTTCTAGATCTGTTTTCCAGATCGTCCACCATTGCTCCCAGCATCTCTTTGGACTGAGGGAACTCCCACACCAGCAATTTTAATGAGTTTCCCCTCTGACATGGATTCAAGATGTACTTCCGATTCAGTTGAGCTTGCATTACAAGTTAATAACATGATCTGTTCTTATTGCGCCTGACTACTTGTCTTGCTCTTTTTCTCTTTCTATTATAAAGTAGGCTTTGACAGAATGTCAGATTAATTTTATACACATAGAGAAATAATCTTAGGAGGCTATTACATTTTGTAGAGTAACACTTCCAATCCAATGGTGCAGTACAAGATAAATTAGTACCTACATATAGTACAATCGTTGTGCCACAGTTCATGAAAACAGCTAACCAGTTGCTCACGGGTTAAGCCTTAGCCAATTATCTTCTCACTCAGTCACAGTCTCCTATGTGGAATAATAACAAGCAAAGCTGCCTTGTGAGCATCATGACAGTTGCAGTTGAAACAGCGTTACACAAACACAGAGATGCCAGCCAACATTATTAAGAACTGCTTTGGAGGTGTGAATTTATGTTTTCTAATTTCTGCCTCTTGTGCCATAGGAAGTGTTGTTCATTTAAAGTTAGTAGAGTGGTTTATTCAGTGAATTTTGTTTATTTTGGGCTGTTCTCAAACTTCTCCTTGTTGATCACCAGCCACAATAGGTTTAGGCTCAGGCCCTGGTGTTGGCGCTACATGAGCGCCTGCCAGGCTTGCGGCACGGGCAGCTGAGATCCTCGGTCTGCGGTGAGCTGCTGAGCTGCAGAAGAAAAGACGGGGAGGGGGGGTTGCGGGGGTACGGCCATGACGTCACCCGACAGATTCACCCTCATTGACTGAACTGCGGGGGGCATGGCCAGCATTCCGTTGCCAGTTGTGAACACGGATTTCCTGTCTTCAGAGAAATCTGTTCGCACAACGTGGTGGGCAATCAAGGTTGCCGTCCTGGCCCCTTTGAGGAGCGGTTCTTGTCCCTGCAGTGCACGCCATAGCGGGTGCTGCAGCAGGCAGCGGGGACTTAGGCTAAGGCCCCGCTCCCAGAGTCAGCGCACCCGCACTGCTGACAGGCGGTGCGCTGAGATACACAGACCGCGATATGCGGTCTGTAGGGAGCGGGAGCCGGAGCGGGAGGTGGGCGGTTTGACAGGGAGGGGGGGCGTGGCTTGAGCGGAGGGACCCGCTACTCTCCCCCCCCCCCCTCCCTCCACGGGCTCGGGCTGGAGCTGGAAAGTAAGTTTAAACACACGCAGGCACTCATTCATACACACGCGCACACACACAGGCAGGCACGCACTCATACACACACACACACACACACACACACACACTCACACAGACAGGCACTCACGCACTCGGGCACACACATACACACACAGACAGACAGGCACGCACGCACTCAGACACACACACAGACAGGCACACACACAGAGAAAGGCACTCACCTGCTTTCACTCCACACTCCTCCCCGCTCCCCGAAGCCTCTCCTCCTCCCGAAGCCTCCCCTCCCCATTGGCTCACAGCCACACACGTCACGCGTCGAAGCTAGGAAACACCATTCTGTGGTGTCTCCAGCGGCTGACACGCGACAGCGTGTAGTCAGCTGTGCAGCCAGTGGGGACCGGGACCAGCTCGCGAGGATTCCCCTGCTGGTGGGGAACTCGCGACATTACCGCCCGCGCCAACGAGCGCAGCGGGACCGAGGCCTTAGCCATATGAATAGCTAATGCACTTCCACACAGTGAATGCTCCTAATTTGCATATGAATAAAATGTTGGATAGGTTATTTTAGAAACCTGGTTTGGCTCAGGAGAAAGGTTTCAGAACCACTGGACTAAGACCATGTCTGTACTAATAACCATTAGACCAGTTAAATAGAGCTGTATATCATCTATAATTGTACTGCTTAAATAATTTTCTAAAGCATTCAAAAGACTACCACAACATGATGAACAGTGTATGTTTTTTTGTGTTCGGAGATATATATAATAATTTGTAAATCCACAATTGGTTGGAAAAAGTTCCCCTGGTAAAGAATGAACTCGCAGACACCCAGTACGGAATTGTGCAAGCAATTATAAGAAGCATCCTAGTTTTAGATCTTCAATGAGTCCTTTTGGTGCCATTGTGTCCAGCTTAAAATCTTCCTGGCTTCCAATTGTAATAAAAGTTTTCCCCTGTCGCCACCACGCAATGGGAGATGCGCTTGCACGATAGGCATACATAGGTGACATGTCGGAGTGTTGCCATGGCAATGCTTCACCATGTTCCATTGCATCGCCATAAAGACGCAGTGTCGCATAACGCCGCAACATCATGGAGGAGGGCAGCTCTGTTACAGAGGCCCCACTCTCTCCCCGTCTATGTTTCATTGCTGTGGGGAAGATCGTGGGGCCTCTGTAACTGATTGGGGGTGGGTCATCAAGAGTCCGGAGGGAGAGGGTCCTCACTCCCTTCTGGCCTGCCCCCCCCGAGCTGGGTCCCCCAGGACGTGCCCGGGCATCGCAGGCAGTAGTTATGCCACTGGCCCTCGGGATGAATAGTTCGTTTGAAATCTCCTTGAATTGACCCTGAATATATTTGTATATAGTTATCATATCCCCTGTTAGACGCCTCTTTTCTAATGTAAACAAATCTAAATTAGCTAGCCTCTCCTCATAAGTCAGATTATCCATCCCTTTCATTATATATAGAATATTTATCTATTCTATGAACTTTTCTAGTTTCATAATGTCTTTTTTATGGAGTAGTGCCCAAAATTGTACTCCATATGCAAGGTGTGGTCTTACTAATGCAGTGGCATAATTATCCTTCCATCCATTCCCCATTTAATGCAAGATCAGATCTTGTTTGCCTTTGCAACTACTGCATAACATTGGGCAATATTGCTAAGCCTGCTGTCTACAAGCACTCCTAAATCCTTCTCCATCAAGGATTCACCTAATTTTGCACCATTTAATTTATAAATTGCCTTTTTATTTGTTTCACAAAAGCATAACCTTATATGTATTTATAACAAACACACAGAGTTGGTGCCGCAATCAAAACCATCCCCCATAGATCAAAATAAATCACTAGGCCAGATGTAGGGGTTAAATTTACCCTCTGGCGGTGCCAACAACCCAATATGATATACGAACACAAAAAGAAAAAGAGGGTTTGTTGAAAGCACACAAAAAATATGTGGAAGTACAAAATGGATTTTATTAGCAATACAAAAACACAAAAATAATATTAAAATATACCTAAACACATACTAAATGAACACTGCTGAACCAAAGAATACACAATAAAAATGTAGAGACCCAAAATATGTAACATGCAAAATACATAGGTATGATAATGCAAATCCAGGGGAAAATAATTTCCCCTGGAAATGCAATGGAGATCGGCCGATCAGCAACACATGATAATACAAATGATTGAAAAAAACCAATATCTACACAAACCCAAGTAAACACAGAAAAAAGAGCAACAATGAAAATATAATAAATGAATACCCTAGATGCTGTGTAGCCAGAAGGTGGTGGCTAAACCCTGCCAGTTATAATAAAGAGCCAGAGAAATACAGAAAATAAATGTCTAAAATATGCAGAGGTGGGGTCCCCTCAAAGACTAAAATGGAAACAATGAGTCAGCAGAGAAAACAAGGGAGAAAAACATGAGAAAATAACTCCCTAATGCCACAGCTAGGTGTAACTGATATAAGCTATGGCAGACAAAAATGATAGTGTCCCAAAGGCTACCATGGAGCAAGGAAATGTCCAGATACTTGCTATGACGCTGCACCAGACATCCAGAGGAGAAGGGGAGTCCAAGACAGAGGTAAGTAAGAGGCAATGCAAGCCCCCGGCATCCCGCTCACTGTTAGCATCAGGCAGCGATCATACAGCAGTCACAGAGACCGGACAAAACAGCATCAGCAGTAAAGCTCCAAACAAGGAGATGGTCAGCACGGTGCAGCGGTGGGACACAGGAAAGTGAGTGGTATAGATACTCCAACGGCCGTTTCGCCGTAAGGCTTCTTCCGGGAACACAATCTCACTGTGGTAGCTCTCTGTCTACCTTTTAAATTCATGTTCATTCAGGAGAACAGCCTGATTACCTGCAGGTCAAGGTAATAAGCAGGTAGCTTTCCAGAGGAGTTTAACTGTCTGTAGGCTGGAAAGCACACTAGCTGCACTACTCCAGCCCATAAAGATATTGACCACACACACACACACACACACACACACACACACACACACACACACACACACACACACGAAAAAAAGAAACAAGATGCACAAGCTCCATAGTGTATCTCGATATAAAACCCTTTAATAAAAAATGAAAAAGTCACTAGGACTGGCACTCACAAGGGAAGGATAAAAATCGCATGTCAGAGTATACAAAACTCTCCTGCAGCAGATGCCCAGCTCACAGATTGGATGCAGGTCAAGCAGGATGAGATCAGCTAACAGTCTCTTCCCCGTGGTAAGAAACTCCCAGGGAGTTTTGAAAACACAATTAGGTGGTCTATCCGATTAAATCCACGGGAAACTGCTGCCAGATGAACTTGGAATCAATCCAGCCTCACTGGGTGTTCCTGCTTCCGCGTCAGCCGGTATAGGGCATCAGTGCACATCCCTACGTGTTCCGTGACGTACGTGACTTCATCAGTGTATGATTGGTTGGCCGCCACCAGAGGTTTAAATACCCAATGTTGTTAGACTAACCGTGTAACTAACTAATCAATTATGCTATGACACTGACTAATGCATTCATGAAACTAGAATAGTTAGGAGAAACACAATTAAAATGGAGTGTTAACTAGATAAGACAATAGAAATGAATATAAACATCATTATCATAAAACACATGCATACTGTGGGAGACATGTGCAGCGTTATAACCAGGGAGAAGTTCTTAAGGAAACCGTTTGCTTTTAATTAGCCCAAGGCTTTAAACAGTACAGCTTCATATCAGCATGCAAATGCAAATTAAACAGGCCTATCCTTTTATAAGGGCCAACTCACACTTCCCACTCCCTATCTGCAGGGCTGGGAGGCTAGGCCTCTTACCATCCTTTAATCCCAAAGTCCAAAGAGGTACCTATAAGAAGGGGGCTCTTTATATTGGTCTGGGTTGGTGTGGGGTGCACCCTCTGGTGGGTTGCAGGGTCTGCTGTATCCTTGAATAGAGTGTCTGGTTCCCTGGGATCTCTCTCTGGTAGCACAGTCCCTCTGTGCTAGAGATATGTGTTTCCTGGGGATCACTCTGGCAGCACAGTCCCTTTGTGCTAGAGAACCCTATGCAGTTTGAGCAGCACACTTTTAAACCTGCTTGATGAGCCAGGTGGAGACTGGCTAATTGACTTTAGCTACAATTAACCAGCTCCCTGATGTACTCATCCGCTACAGACAGGCTTTATGTGTGCTGCCTTTTTAAACTGGGGAAAGGCATTCTCAGAGATTAAACCTAAATGTGAGGAAGGGGTAAAAAAAAATTCTCTAGTAGGGGAGAAGGAGTGGCTAAGTGAGCAAAGGCACTGACTCTGTAAAACAATGACACTGAGTTTGAATCGGGAACCTGGTTCGATTCTTGGTGCCAGTTTCCTGTGACCTTAGGCAAGTCACCTTTTCTCCCTATGCCTCAAGCACTAAGAACATAGATTGTAAGCTCATCTGTGTCTGTGAAAATCCTGTGTGCTGCGTACCGTGCACTATACTGTAATTGAGAAGCGCTTTGAGTCCCATTGGGAGAACAGTGCTATATGAAATAAAGTTGTTATTATTAGTATTGAGATGAAGTAGGATTAATATAGACATATAACAATCTCCTATTGTAGTAGATAACTGTAGGCTTAGTACTGTCTATTAAATATGGCCTTATATTAATTGAAATACATACATTTGTAACACAGGCAAAGCGAGCAATAGATATGTCATTAGTTCAACAAATATATCCCAGATGAGTCATGGAAGTTACAATACATATCTGTTACCTAAAGTCTAAAAGAAGACTGATAGCCGCACTTAATCATCATGATGTTTATAACGGGACTCTAACATTAACTGTGAATACATACCTTTTTTACCACATATCTTTTTTTAATTCTAGTTTAGATATAGATTACTTTATATTGTTTAGTATTATGACACCTTTCTCTGTAAAAAAAAAAAACGCCACGGTTTAACTAAAATCTAAATCTGCTGAACTGCTCTGATTTTAGCGTTGCACACGCCCCCTCCCTCACAGTTCCACATCTTATTTCTATGACATTTGGGATATGACATTACGACTTTCTGTTGGGTGACCCCGGCAGCCAGTGGATTTATTTTAGATAATGAGGAGATTCCCTGTATATACCGTTGTGTGAAAAAGAAAGCACACCCTCTTTGAATTCTATGGTTTTACATATCAGGACATAATAACAATCATCTGTTCCATAGCAGGTCTAAAAATTAGGTAAATACAACCTCAGATGAACAACAACACGTGACATATTACACTGTGTCATGATTTATTTAACAAAAATTAAGCCAAAATGGAGAAGCCATGTGTGAAAAACTAAGTACACCCTTACTGCTTCCATAGGAATTAAGATGCTAAGTAGCAGACTGGTGCTGCTAATCAAATGCCCTTGATTAATTGATCATCAGCAAGTGTGACCACCTCTATAAAAGCTGGAGTTTTAGCAGTTTGCTGGTCTGGAGCATTCAGGTGTGTGTTAACACAATGCCAAGGAGGAAAGACATCAGCAATGATCTTAGAGAAGCAATTGTTGCTGCCCATCAATCTGGGAAGGGTTATAAGACCATTTCCAAACAATTTAAAGTCCATCATTTTACAATGAGAAAGATTATTCAAAAGTGGAAACCAGTCAAGACAGTTGCCAATCTTCCCAGGAGTGGACGTCCCAGCAAATTCACCTCAAGTTCAGGCCGTGCAATGCTCAGAGAAATTGCAAAAAAACAAGAGTTACATCTCAGACTCTACAGGCCTCAGTTAGCATGTTAAATGTTAAAGTTCATGACAGTACAATTAGAAAAAGACTGAACAAGTATGGTTTGTTTGGAAGGGTTGTCAGGAGAAAGCCTCTTCTCTCTAAAAAGAACATGGCAGCACGGCTTAGGTTTGCAAAGTTGCATCTGAACTAACCACAAGACTTCTGGAACAATGTCCTTTGGACAGGCGAGACCAAAGTGGAGATGTTTGGCCATAATACACAGCGCCACATTTGGCAAAAACCAAACACAGCATATCGGCACAAACACCTCATACCAACTGTCAAGCACGGTGGTGGAGGGGTGATGATTTGGGCTTGTTTTGCAGTCACAGGACCTGGGAACCTTGCAGTTATTGAGTTGACCATGAACTCCTCTGTATACCAAAGTATTCTAGAGTCAAATGTGAGGCCATCTGTCCGACAGCTAAAGCTTGGCCAAAATTGGGTCATGCAACAGGACAATGATCCCAAGGACACCAGAAAATCTACAACAGAATGGCTGAAAAAGAAAAGAATCAAGGTGTTGCAATGGCCCAGTCAAAGTCCAGACCTAAACCCGATTGAAATGCTGTGGCTGGACCTTAAGAGAGCTGTGCATAAACAAATGCCCACAAACCTCAATGAACTGAAGCAACGTTGTAAAGAAGAGTGGGCCAAAATTCCTCCACAACGATGTGAGAGACTGATAAAGTCATACAGAAAACGATTACTTCAAGTTATTGCTGCTAAAGGTGGTTCTACAAGCTATTGAATCATACGGTATACTTAGTTTTTCACACATAGCTTCTCCATTTTGGCTTTATTTTTGTTAAATAAATCATGACAGGGTAATATGTCATGTGTTGTTGTTCATCTGAGGTTGTATTTACCTAATTTTAAGACCTGCTAAGGAACAGATAATTGTTATTATGTCCTGATATGTAAAACCATAGAATTCAAAGAGGGTGTTCTTTCTTTTTCACACAACTGTATATATACAGGGAATCTCCTCATTATATGATATGTTTTTAGTTTGCACACCTAAAACAAAGTAAAATAGCTGCCAAAGTCCTCATCTATCTGTGAAGATGTAAGTGTTACCTGAAAGCATTTACATGTGTTTCACTAACATTGCCATTACTGACTTTTAAGAAGAAAGTTGCCGGTGGAATATATGTGATAAGAAGACTCGGTGAGCATTGGCGGATTTAAAAATCTGCTGCCCCCACAGGCACTTGATTCCACACAGCAGGGGAGCGGGGGATATGTACCACGGAGAAGGAAAAGGAGAACATAGGGTAGTATCGCAGGAACAGTGGGTATACCAGACGTATATATGAATTTTATACTCACAAACCAGCAGTCATTAAAGCGTGTCCAAATCTGTGGTAGGTGTAGGTGAACATATAATGCTCATTCTGGTGACCCAAAAAATGGAAGGAAAGATAATAGTGCAGGTTGTACTGAATAATAGAAATATATTTAGAACAGTGGATGTCCCTCCAATTCGATGCTTACATCAAATACATAATATCAATCATTCAGGGTGTAAGACGGCGGCTCCCGCAAGCGAGGTGAGTCGCGTTCTCACCACACTAAGTGGAGCTGGAACCCCTGATGACGTCACTTCCGGATCCAGTCTCAATTGCCAGACAACCCGGATGACGCCTTCCTCTGCACTGAACCTTCTCCCTGGGTCTCCGATGGAGCTAGAGAACACTCAACGCGTTTCTCTGCAAGCAGCTTCCTCAGGAGTCTCTCACCCCTACCTACACCTCAGCTTTGTATACCCTCACTCGGTCTAAATGACAATGATTGACACCTGTCTTATATTAAGGGATGGAGGGAACGGTACAGCAATTGGGCCAATAGTAATATAGAATACCGTCTGACACACCACATATCTAAACAGTAAAATTTGTATACAATATCAGTCAAACATTAAAATGAAATAAAACATCAAAAACACATTAATACAAGGTACAGTAACATCATAAAAATCCTCAAAGTGTATCATTAATATTGAGCCTTAAGAATGTCATAATCAGGATTTATCACAACAGCTCAATCTAACCTATCTCTAAAAGCTAATCTGAAAAAGCCTACTTTCATGGGGAACAGAAAAATACAACAATATATAAAAAATCCTAATGGATTGGAATGATCTCCAGTAAATGCAACCGGGGAAAAATAGAAACAGGTATTAGAATAAACATATGAGCACAATAATGGTGAATAATAATATTACCTGTGCACAGAAGAAATGGACTATATAGTTGGTGAATTCTCATACCATAGACAACTGATGATGCCGCCCGGGAAGCCTCCTCCTGCAGCGCTGCCCTCCAACTTCTGCAACGTTGCGGCGTCATTTGACGCCATGATGTCACATGATGCTGCGTTTCCATGACAGCGTGTCATTTGATGCTGCAACGTGGCAAAAGGAGGAGGGTGGCACAAAGGAGAAGATAACAACGTACACAGGGGCCCCATGCCCTCCCCGGCAATCAGTGGGGGGAGAAAAAAGGGGAAATTTGTCGTCCCAAAATTGCCACCTTAGGCCCGGGCCTAATGGGGAATCTGTCACTGCCTGTGAGGGTAAATACTGATGTTCAATATCTCGGAAAGGGGTAGCACCTCATAGGATCAAAGTGAACCAATGGCAGTAGCATGGCGTGTAGATTAAATGTAATTTTTATACAAAACATACAATGTTATTGTAAGTATTTTAAGATTTTTTTTTAGGTTTTTAATCTATTTTGTGATAAGACTATTTGTAAAGTATTGTATGTACAGTAAATTTGAATAATTTTAATATATTTTACATTTTTGTATATTTCCCAGATATTTTCAGGTGTGTTCACACCAGTATCTCTCTCACCACGGACTTTACTGTAGGTTAATTTATTGAGAGGTATATAAGTCAATGGTGATTTCTCTGTCTCCCTCTTTCCCCTTATTTCAAGGTCCAGATGGGAATAACCCAAGATTTAAATAAGGTCATGTTATTTGAAGATGTGTTATCTTACAATAATATGGTGTTAACCCTATGCTTATGAGCTCAATCACAACTGTGGTTTCTTGTTTTAGGTAACGTCAACTTAATTGCCCTGATTTAACAGAGTTTAGTCAATCTAGTTATTTAGTTGCAAACAAAGACATAACAATATAATCAATATACAAGGAGAAAAAAAGGTGAGTTGTTGAAGGAATGTCTATGTTATAAGAACAGCTGTAAGAGGACGAGAATCCAATATTAAAAATGTCAAAAGAAAGGATATCCAACAAGAACTAAGTATAGAAATACGCACAGAGTCATTGATAGTTCTGAAAGCTGCAGGTAACTTGTGAAGGATAAATAATGAAAGAAAAGAATGTTAAG
Source organism: Ascaphus truei (assembly GCF_040206685.1). NCBI lineage: Eukaryota > Metazoa > Chordata > Amphibia > Anura > Ascaphidae > Ascaphus > Ascaphus truei. The sequence continues at coordinate 78,194,026 of NC_134485.1, forward strand.
CCCATGTCACTTACCCTTTTCCAGTCTCTGAATGTAAATACGAGACAGCTTCTAGATCAGGGGTTCTTAACCTTTTGTACCTTAATCACCCTTAAGGTACCAGCAAGGTCCCCAATCACCCCATACCAATAATTTTATATATGACGTACCGGTACCATTTCAATATTTTAATTTCATATGTCAGCAAAAGGAATAAGGACATACTCGACATAGGTACAACGTAAAATACCAGTAGTTACATACAAATGTAATTTAATGCTACAAAAACTGAACAAAAAGAAACCTCATTGTTAACAAAAAATGGCTGGATCCCTATCGACCACGCATTTATGTGGGGGAGATAAAGATTTCACACGATGTATCAGCCACGTGTTATTTGAACAGAATAAAAGTAATAAAATGTTACAAATGAAGAATGGAAATGAATGTTTGACATCTCGAGTTTAGATCATTTTTAATATTCAAAAAAATTTAAACTTCAACAAATCTCAGCACCTTCTCAATCTCCCCCCGGAACTCCTTTCAATCACACATCACACCTGGTTAAGAACCCCTGTTCTAGACTGTAGGTGCTAAGATTCTGAGTGTGAATAAAGCTTCCCTGACATGGAGACGCAGCCTCACTGAATATTGAGAAGGAAGCCAAGATACCCACATCAAGTCTCAGGGACTTTTTGGAGTCTCGCTGATTTTTAGCATTGATCCTATACAGTAGATTTCAATGGAGTCTCCACTGATTTAAAAATAATAGTACTTTTCAACTAAAATGCAGTTGTTCTTCCCAGATCCCTCAAATGTTACAGATTTTCTTTTGGGGGTGGGGGAGGGTTTCTCTGCTAAGAGGTTGGAAAGAAGGTTGGAAGAAGAATGACTGTATATAGTAATATATAAAGAAAAGAAACGTGTAACGTTGAATCTGTGCAATGGGGATTCATGGTAGAAGCAGTTAATTTTTGCAAGCTTCCAGTGGCCTTGTATAAACTCATTAGCAGCACAGAATAATTACAGTAACTCACCAGTGGTTTGCAGAGGTCAATTGGGCTGTGAAAAAAATTAATTATTTATAAGAGATAATCCCCATTGAATATTCAGTAAACTCCATATGACTTTCTTATGGTTATTATTGAGTTTCATTTAGTATCAGTTGTTTTTAGGAGTTGAATCGCTTTGTTGTTTTGTCTTCTGATTGATACATTAAAGTTGAATTGGCTTATTGACAATGCTACTACGGTGTGTTACATACAATGCAACGGATTATTTCATCTACAGTACATACCATTTCTCAGACAAGCATTAAAAAATAAAACGAATGTAACCAAATGTACCCAAAATACGGTTTGCTATAAAAACTGTTTAAAAACATTATCAATTTTTCTTAAATGTATAAAAAAAATCAACTTGACAGAGCTGTAAATTTGCCATGTTGACTCCTTTGGAGACTTCCATACAGAGAGTACCATGGATTATATATATCGTCATCTGTGGAGCTTTAATTGACGTGGATTGGCATCTGTGGCTCCCCCATACAATATGCCATGAAACAGAGTTTTCATGCTGGAAAAGAGGTTTAAATAAATGGAACTAAAATATTCCCCAGCACGGGGAAGACATCTTTACAACATAATGAATAAGACAGCTATGTCAACCCACATGGGCCAGTCAGGCCATCATTGATTTTTGGAGGTTCTGGGTTGAAATTTGCATGTTGATGCAAAAGTACTGATTTTTTTTTATCAGTGAGAATTAATTGGTTTATGACACTACCGATGCTAGAAATCAGTAAGTCTTAATAAAAATTATAGACAGTTAAAAATGCTTTTACATATGCACAACATCTGGTTTCTAATGTCAAATGACTGTAAATATAGCATTAATACACACAAACATACTGCAGAATGCTCTGTAGGACATCACAATGTTTTTTTTGTCAGCGATGTGGCTGAACCAATTTGACTACATGATTTCTAGTAAACATTTACCACTTACGCAGTATCTAAGGGACTATATCTAGCAAGGCAAAAGTAGGACAATTCTGGGGCAAAAGATCTTCACCATATGTATCAAATAAAAAAGAAATTCCATTGAAGTCAGTGGGATGTTTTCTTTGATACATCTGGTGCAGTTTGTTGTGCAGAGAAAAAAGGAGTGAATCAGGGCACTACGCATTTCTTATAAACTAATTTATTGTGCCAAAGTTTCGACGTTTTCGGCCAATGCACCAGCCTTTCTCAAGTGTTGGTGGCATACACTTGAGAAAGGCCATTGCATCGGCCGAAACTTCGCAACTTTGACACAATAAATTTGTTTATAAGAAATCCGTAGTACCCTGATTCGCTCCCTTTTTCTCTGTAGTCATTGCATTACTAATAGTATTTCCCTGAACCAGGAGCACCGGTAATTGTATCATTTAATATTTCAGTAGTAGGAGATATTCGGGCACTGCATACAGTGAAAAGTGAGGCGGGAGTAATCTTGAAAAAATCCTTTATTGTGGCATATAAGCCAAAATTAAAATCACAGACTCTGTGCTTTTAATTTTGGCTTATATGCCACAATAAAGGATTTTTTCAAGATTACTCCAGCCTCACTTTTCACTGTATGCAGTGCCCGAATATCTCCTAATACTCTATTTTGCTGTCTCATTCGGAGCACGCTGGGGGACGGCATGTCTTCAACCCCTGTGGTGTCTGGGGTGGTGGTCGGCTGACGGTGTGAGCTGCAGATACGAGGCGTGTTTGTGGCGGTCCCGGTAGAGAGACACAGGCTGTCAGGAACCAGCATGGGTGGGTCGCAGAATGATGACGTCATAGCGTCGCTACTTCCCATTGGGTCTTCACGCTGAAACAAGAAGATGGCAGAGCTGCGAGTTCCTCCCGAGTGATTGACTGCCCTGCACGCCGGTTCCATCATCATCGAGGATCAGCTTTCAGTTAAGTGTCCCCCCCGTTCATTCATTACATTTATTTGCCGGCATGCCTCTGTTATACACCGTGTAATGGGTATGGCACATTAGATATTCCTTAGTGCCACTACCAGACACGGAGAGGCTTACCCGGTCATATTTACAGGGGGTGACACACACTGGACTGGGATTTATATCATACATGAACTTCAACCTCACCGTGGCCCCATCCACCCATTATTACTATTCAATTGCCGTCCCATCACTTTCATTCACATGGTTCATCATTTCACCACATCCGCAGTCATTGCTTTGGAGCACACAGAGGGGAGCTCCTCTCTCCTATTTTTTCCATTTAATATTTCAGGCGTTCCTCGCTTATCCGACAGAAAGCATCCATGGGTCCATGTTAATAGTAGGAGGTGGTGAGTGTCGGAGAAGCGAGTCCGACATCGGATAATGCGTCCGGCGGACTGCATTATGCGGTGTCGCATAAGGCATCCGTAGCTAAGCGTGACGTCAGTAAGCGAGGACTCACTGTAGTTACTTATGGTGTGCAGCGTATAACTCTATGTTGCAGTTTGATGTACCCCAGAATTGCATCACTTTTGACTTGATACATAAGGGGAAATATATTAAAGTAAACAAAGTGGGCATAGAAATATTGCTCCATTTCCTGCTCGCATTTGCGTAAAATGTGTGCAAACGTTTCTTACTTTTGACACACATTGTTGGCCAGAAAAGTGTACGCCACTTCAGACCTTTGACGCAAAAGCTATGTTAAAAAAGTGAGATGCAGAATTTGCTACATCTCATTATAATTGGCGTCACGTAACTCCTCCCTAACTCTGCCGATTGACACAGCAAATTGAAAGCTGACACACACTGCGTAAAACTTGGAGCAAAGACCTCGATACATTGAAGCAAAGAAAAGCGCGATGAAAATGACGCAATTTGTGTAAATGTGGATCCAAATTTCCCCTGGTACAGCATCTCTATACACCCCTAAATTTCTTCTGAAGCAATGGATTTTTATTGATGTGTGTGGGTGGTACAGTTCTCAGAACTGTAATTCCTAATGTGCCTGATGTCCTGAGCTGCTCTACAATTCTTAAATCCTCTTGCAGTCAGCCCAGGACTATGTCAATATTTAGTATGTTGTATTCTGCCAGCCTTTGAGACTCTGTCATTAATATGATGTATATCTTTCTTTCACTTGTATACTGTAGCTTTCTTTTATTGACCGATTCTTAGATTTCTGGAAAGTTTTGTTAGCTGAGGTATAATGATATCTGGGAAGTGGAGTGTAAATGACCTATGGAATCTTAGGAAGAGACGATTGTGGTTTTTTTAAAGGCTCATGTACAAAATCTATGAAGAACTGTGCAATGCTTTTCAAGCCCCTGTGGGATTAAACCAAAAAGACATGGCGCATAGTGCATGGTTCAATATCCAGAAAAGGTACGTTTTGAGTGTGTTTTGTAGCGTGGTAAAAATACAAAGAATAATGCAATGATTTACAATTCACTTCTTGTTGTGCGTTGCACCACCTACTGATGATTTTTCAAGCAGAGGTACAATCATTTGCAAAAATCCACTTAGAGTATTAGAGCTGTAACTTAAAGGGATGCAAAAAGGGGAGAAGAGCGGAGCACTACCCATACGAAGGCAAATAGAGAGATGTCTATCCCAAAGTAGTAAAAAACTGAAAATGTATTGGATCATAATATGATAACAGCTAGTAGCCCACCCCACATGTTTCAGCTTTATCAAGGTTAACGCGCCTTGGCGTGAAACATGTTGGTGTGGGCTACTAGACTCTTTCATATTATGATCCAATATATTTTCAGTTTTTTTACTACTTTGGGATACGCATCTCTCTATTTGCCTTTGCAAGGCAGTGCTCCGCTTTTCTCCCCTTTTTGCATCCGTTCTACCTCTTCAGCGGACTGCACACAAAGTACCTTAGGACATTGGATATCCAGCAGGACCCTGCATGATAATGTGAGTCCTTTGCATCATACAGTATCTATACTGACTGAAGCAAGGTTCTCATCCCCTTATTGTACACGCCATTTGTTCGGGACGTGTTTGAATCTTCACTGCAGTGAACTGTGGGATCTATCCACTTAGGCGTGTTTCTGGGGATGCTTACCTGCTCATACAATATTACATCAGTTACTGGAAAGGTACTCTGCACTGATTACATCAAGCTGTATCAGATTTAACTAGTCTGGTGGGAGGCTATTGTGGGGTGGCAAGTGGGAGGCTATTGTGGGGTGGCTAGTGGGAGGATATTGTGGGAGGCTATTGTGTTGTGGCAAGTGGGAGGCTATTGTTGGGGAGGGGGGCTAATGTGGGGATGAGGGGCTATTGTGTGGGTATTGTGGATGGGGGAGGGAGAGGGGAGGGAGAGCGATACCAGCGTGGGTTATAGTGTTTAGAAAAAACAGGGGGAGCGCCCTAACGGGGGGTGGGGGAGCACCGGGTGCCGAAATGGCTAAGGCCAGCCCTGTAAAAATACAGCCAAAATGTTGCTCCAAAAATTATATGAATAGTTACATTGAAAATTTTGGACCGTTTTGCAACAAAAGTTTTTTTGCTGGTTTCAAACTTTTTTAAAAGTTCAAGCTAAACGACTGGTGGGCGATTGGCGGCCCGTGGTTAGAATAAAATGATGACAAATGACGAGGAGTACTGAAATGTATCATGGAAATTGTTTCCCTAAGTGGGATTTATGGCATTTCCAGTTTTAAAAATGAGTAATAGTGATCGCTAATACAAACTTAAATGAAGGTTTTTTTTGTTTTTTTTTACTTTTTCCTAAGTGCCTCCCTCAGCCGTCTGCTGGAAAATAAAAATAAAATATATTGCAATTGCAAGGCTGTTTGAAACAAAAACAGGTTGCTATGGAATCAATCACGTTGAAGCAGGAATGTCACATTATTCACAACAATACAATGGGTAATGAATGTTAGTCTAACAGTCGCCCCAGTGTACATCCAATATGGCAAATTATTTAGTTCATTTATATTTGATTTTTCTTCTCATAAGTATAGGTCATTTAGTTATTTTGGCCAAAACAGGGAAAGCCTGCAACCACATCAAGGTAGCACCCTGTGAGCAGGTCTTACATTAGCAATTTTATACTGTCATTTTGTATTTCCTCCACTGCATGAAGAAAAGAGAAAACAAAACAATGATATAGTCAATAGCATGGAATGTGTGACATGTACAGCTCAACCTCGTTATAGTGTAATCTGCTACAATGCGGATCCGCTTATAACGCGGTCTGAGTGTGGCTCCCCTTTTCCCCCTTTAGCCGAGAGCAAAGCAAAACAAACAGCAGTAACAAACAGCAGTAAAATGCATGCAGTGGTTGCCTCTCCTACCTCTCTTAATTCTGGGATCATGCTGCCATTGCCCCCCCCTCCCTCCTCCTCTGTGCCGGCATCCCCCCCTCCTCTTCTGCCCCAGCATGAGCAGCACGTCCAGAGCGCATTGCTGTGGACTGTTCCACCCACTGACTTCTACCTGGGGTGTGATTGGGCCGTTGATTCTGTGTGACGTCAGCTCCATGGCCGCCATGTTGGGAGTGGAGGCGAGGGAAATTGTGGATGAAAACAATATGGATACAGAGGCAGGGAGCAAGGGAGAGCACCGAGCTGAGAGAGAGGAGGAGGATGCAGGGTACAGGTACTGTATATAATGTGCCAGGCCCTGGGGTGTTATTGTGATGGGCAGATAGGTGTGTGACACACACACATCCTGGGTATGTCCTGCATGAGGGTGCCACTGCACTGCCGGGTCTGGGACAGCTGTAAGAGTTATCCCAGTCTCCCCATCTGGCGGACGCGGAACCCCTGATCGCAGCAATTTTTTTTCGCGATCCGGTTATAACGAGATCGCATCGGGTGGACACCGAGCACCCTGTTATAACGGGGTTCAGCTGTATGCAGTGCCTTCGGGGTTAACATTTAGGAGCACTATATGTGCTATGTGTGAGCTATAATGCAGTTAATACTGGCTAAACATCTTATTGCTACAGCACAGTTTATTACCACCTTTCTTCTGGGGGAAGAAATCTCTCGCTGGACTATTGCTTTCATGTGTTTGCTTGAACCTGCTGATTAAATAGAAGTTTGGTGGATGAGCTTAAGCTAAACTAAGGATGAGGGGGCCACAAACCTCCCAAACAATTTACAATTGGACATGCACAATCTTAGCAAGCTCAAAAGCCAGACTCACTGAGTTATATATTAATATGTTTAATTGTGCCAACTGGCGTGCTACTGGGAAAGTGACCTCAAGTATACAGCACTCCAATTGGCACAATTAAATATATACATATATAATACTGTGGGTCTGGGTTTTGCGCTTGCTAAGATTGTGTACTGTATGTCTAATTGTGTAATGTCACTCAAAAGCAACAAACGACCAGTTTTATTTTTTATTCTGGTATCTCTCTGTTTTTAATGTAAGAATAACATGAAGGGACAGGGAAAAGAATGAATGGGTTCGAAACTAAACAAAAGTCTGTGACATTATCACAAGGGTGAAGAAATTAAAATGTAGCGGGCCGGACATATAGAAGAAATGACCATCGTTGGACAAAAATGTTACTCCACTGGATTCCAAGAGATATCAAAATACCAAGACAACGACTGAAAGTAAGATGGGAGGATGAAATCAGAAAATTTAAAGGAGCAACATGGAGAAGAGACACTTGAAACCGCAGTACCTGGAAAATCATTGGGGAAGCCTTCATCCAGCAGTGGATCGACAAGGGCTCAAGATGAATAATATGCCTTTATATATGTATATAAACATAAATACAGCTATTTGGGGATGGAAATGTATAAAGGTATGCCTGTAATCTGTTCAGATATTAGGTATATAAAAGGTACTGTAGATACGGTTGATAATTCAGATAATTGCTGATTTTGCACACCTATCATAGAAAAAATAAAACAGTGGAACATATGAGTAATAATAAGCTCCCATATTTTATGAAATGTCCATAGATACTATTTTTTCATGATATTAGTTTAATTGTAATGCCTTTATTCTGTTAATTTAACAATACAGCAACCAGGGGGTTAATTTGCATTTTAAAATACCTATTTTCTGTGCCTCTTGTGATGTCATCTGGATTAACTTGGCCTATTAAGTATAATAATAAAATAGCCTGTTTGTCTGTCAGAGCCATAGCTCCAAGACCATGAAACCTAGAGACCTGAAACTTTGCATACATATTAATGGTACCCTAGGTTGTTTTTATTTTGGGATGTTTGTTTTCTTTCTCCTGTTTTTAACTGCTCTGCCTGTGATTGGTTATTCCCTCTCCATGAGGCCACTGATTGGTCAGTTTCTCAGCGAGAGGCCACTGTTTGGCCTTTGCTTTGCAGGGAGGTATGTGATTAGTCGCCGCACTGAGCTGGACCAATAGGGGGAGAGGGAGAGGGAGAGGGGGGAGCGTAGGCCGGTGTATAAGAGTATAAGAGAGGTGGGGCTGTAAGAGAGGGAGGGGGAAATGGTAGGGGTTTAAGAGAGGCAGGGGGAGAGATGTGATGTAAGAGAGTGCGGGGGGAGGTGGTGAGTGTAAGAGATTAAGGGGGAGAGGTATGGGTGTGAGAGAAATAGGGTGAGTGAGAGGGAGTGAGAGATGGAGGGGGAGAGAAATGCATGGGGGAGGGGGAGGATGAGAGGTGGGAGTGTGAGAGTTAGGGGTGTAAGACAGGGAGGGGAGAGGTGGGGTGTAAGAAAGGGAGGGGGAGAGGTGGGGGTGTTAGAGAGGAAGCTCACTGATGGGGTTTGTGTCACTGAGGGAATGTATCAGTGAATAGGGTGGATGTCAATATAATTTGTGGTGGGAGGCTCAATGACTGGAGGTGCAGCCTCACTCACTGCAATGTGAAATTATTGAATCGGTTAAAGAGGGTGCCATTATCGATTGTGTCACAATTTCAAGTCTGTAATGGAAAACATGACTCCAGAGTACTGCAACCCCTGCAAAGCTGGGTACTTTAGCTAGTTGGTTAATAAAACAATGAAAAACAGTATGTTTTGACAGGTGTTGGGGGAGGAGGGGGGGAACCAGCTACCTGAAATTGACCTGGTATGACATTTGTAACTTCAAAGGCAGTCGTATAAATTCCTAAGACACTGCTGGCTAGCAGGAATGTCAAGGATTGGACTTTGGCTGAAGTGGATCCCAGTGGCAGGAACAGCAGGGAGCGAAGTAAGGGTCACAAGCAGAGATCAGAGGCAGGCGGCAGATAGCGAAGTCAGGTAACAAGCAGGGGTCCGAGGCAGGCGGCAGGTAGCGAAGTCAGGTAACAAGCAGAGGTCGGCAACGAGGAGACTGGAACAGGATGATAGCAATAGCTAGCACAGCAGTATACACAGGAACCTTGCAGGAGCTAAGGAACCAGTATAAACAGGCAAGGGAGGAACAGGAAAGGGAGGTTTATATATGCAGGCTGAGAGGTGGAGCACAGGTGCAGAGGTGTAGCACAGGTGCAGAGGTGTCAGGTATCAGAGTCTGGAATGTTCCTTAGTTTAGCAGCAGCAATCCCGGTGGACAAGTATAGGTACTGCAGGCTAGAACAAGACATTGAGAGTGGCAGCAGTCCCGGTGGCCAAGCATGGGTACAGCAGGCTAGAGAATATGACAAGGAAAGGTCACTGAAAGGATTCTCCATTTCCTTACAGATTGAAAAATGTATGATAATTAAAATCTGACGTACTTCACAAGGCTAGGAAATATAGACTTTTGACAGGCAAAGGTAGACGTGTGAAACAATATCAAATATGACAGGTTTGCCCAAGCCGAGGATAAGGCGCTATATAAATGTTGTTATAAATAAATAAGCCGCATATGTAAGATATCCATGGTCATTTTAGTTTAAGAAATCATTGTTCCTCCCAACCATAAATGTCACAAGAGCTTGATGAGTGGGAGTTTAGACACACCCACAAAAGGTTGCCCTGCCCTTGTGATAGAAGTTTTGAAGATAAAAAATGTGTACTATGTTGGTATCAAAACTTGAATTCAATAGAGGAGTGTTATGTCCATAACAAGTGGATTCTCATATTTCAATCTCTTGAGGCGTCAATAGCTGGTAACGTATTTAGGCTTTCTGTTTTACCCTATTATTTTATCAAACTGCCGGCATTTATATATTGTATGTCTTTGTAACATTCTTTTTATGTAAACAATTCACGGTACCACTTTTCTTATCTTAAATCTAAAATACTGTAAGTACTTTGGGCTCTAATTGTACATAATACTTGTTTAAAAAAGATTAACCGCATTTTCAAACACCTTTTGCTACATTGAGTGTTTTGTGTTAATTACATCTTTTTCTAGTAAACAGGGGACCAAGGACTCCTGAGTGTAAGACCTTAAATTATTCTTGGTGGTGGAAGCATAATTGGTGTAGCATGACGGGTTTTGGGGAGTAATTGCTAATTTTTAGTGCCTTGCAGGGAGTAGAGTGAGTCAGCTGGAGGGTTTAACCCCTTTCACATAGACAAGTCACGTGCACACAGGTATGGCGATTGTGACAATTAGTATTCCAGGTTTGACTATAACAACGGTTATTGCACTGCATAATTTTACATTTGTTGTTTTATTATTATTACTATTTTAATACTATTACTATAATATATTTATAAAGTGGCAACATATTCTGCAGTGCAGTACAAAGAGGATGTGAAGACAATAAAAATAAAATTAGAACATTAACACTGCTAAGAGGAGGGCCTGCTCATACCATCTTACAATATAAAAGGAACAGAGAGGAGAAACATAAGGTACAGTGGTAGTCCGCGCTTGCTATGTTTCGTAAAGTTGCTTGTGAATCAAGCAGGTGGACGCGCTTTTCTTAGTAACGGACAATAGGTAAGGGTGGCATTAGGGACACTAATGAGGATAGCATGATGTTCCATGGGTTTGCTTGATTTTGCAGGTACATTTTTTTCGATGTGTGAAGGGTGGGAAGAAGCTGATATTGGGGACTGTTCTGAAGGCAGGAGTGAAAATAGGCTATAAGGGAGGAAGAAAAGTAGATCATGGGCACAACATGGGGGGTCACGTGTAAATATTTAGGGTTGAGTTCTGAGATATAATGGACCAGTATGAGAGTTATTTATAGATGTAGTGTACAGCGCTTTAAAAACACACATAATTTTTCTTCCAAGTATATATCTACAGCCATTCAAGACCCATGCAGCTACTAAAACTTATTATTTCATAGTCCAGTGAATTCCCATTACAGTGTATTAGCAACTATTGCGTCTAAATTAAGCCTGAAATGGAGAGATGAAAACTCCTGTTAAAACAAAGTGGATAAAAAGATATATGTCTACTATATGGAATCTGAAGACAAGAGTTTTTTTATGATGGTATACTGTACATATTGTAATTTAGGAAACAATGATGGCCATCATCAAACAACGTTCACACTGTAAACACATTATGCTAGGAGTGGACAACTCCAGTCCTCAAGGGCCACCAACAGGCCAGGTTTTCAGGATATCCCTGCTTCAGCTAAGATGGCTCAGTCAACGACTGAAGCAGGGATATCCTGAAAACCTGACCTGTTAGTGGCTCTTGAGGACTGACATTGCCCAACCCATGCAATATGCAAACAAAAGATCTTTTCAAATCAAACTCTGTCTATTAAGCTCAACGTTTCTCAGCAGATGTTACCACTGATACCAACAACATTTCAGAGTTTTTGTTATTGTGTCATTCAAGTATTTTTTTTTTTAATATGTTTCTTTTATTTAAAGGAATCTTTTTGAACCCTTTTAGTGCCTAAGGCTGAGGCCCCAGTGTCAGCGCTGCACGCGCGCCTGCCAGGCTGGCGGCGCGTGCAGCTGTGATCCCCGGTCTGCGGTGAGCTGCAGGGGGAAAGACGGGGCGGGTGTGGCCCTGATGTCACCCGGCAGGTTCGCCCTCATGGGCTGAACCGCTGGGGGGCATGGCCAGCACTCCGTGCAAGTCCTGAACACATGGCGGCCAAGGCAGGTAGTGTGCCCGGCCCCATTGAGGGACGGTTCTTGTCCCTGCAGCGCACGTTGCAGCAGGCACCGGAGACCTCGCCTAAGGGGTTTGCGGCACCGGAGTGCCACAGCTCTCAGGCACATTGCAATCAAGTAATGCGACCACATGATGGCGACATCGTGACACCAACAGAGTCTCCTCTTCCAGTCTGATCGTGTTCATCGTTCCACAGGAACGCAGAACACCATCTTCCATACAAAATTATCAAAAGGCCATGACAGAGCTACTACGTGATGTGGCCCCTGGCGTGCCAGACCTCACGTTAGCTACGTCACGGGACATGCAAGGGATAAATATGGAATTATTTTTAAAAATTCGTAATGCATCCATTTTGGGGTCCAGCAGCTCAAAGTGAAAATGAAAAACCATAAGGTATGAAAATAGTGTGATTTTTTTTTTTTTTTTTTTCATGTGAATTTTGTCTAAACATTGTAGTGAAAGCGCTGTGATAGAAGTCTGGAACTGCAAGAAAAACTAGGTTAATCTGGTCAACCAACACGAGGTGAATGATTCTTAATGAAGCCCCCACACATCTCGATGGCTCATATTTTATATGTTGTGAAACATGTTCTCCTTGGGTGGGAAAATGAATGTGAAGCACATTGGGCAAGTGGCAATTGTGAGGTTTGCACTCGGCACAAGCTTCTTTTATTTTTCATAGGCACAGTGACCCAAGTACAATATTCACTGTATACCAGTGACCTTGTAATCAGGGCGCCGACAGATTTCCCGGGTACCCAGGACTAGAGTTGCCACCCACCCTGCCCCCCCCCCACACTTCCCCCCCCCCCACCCCCACACCCCGTGTCGGCAGTCTTGCAAGTCCCCCCATTTCACACCTCGCGAGCCCCCTTCTCTATTTTCCCCCCTCTTCCCATGTATTTCTCTCCCCCTTGCTCTTACCCCTTATCTAACTCTCTTACACCCCCTCTCTCCTCTCACTCTCCCCCCTCCATCAATTATCCCACTCTCACTCAATCCTACTTCCTCAATCCCATCTCCTCCAATTTATTTCCTCCCCTCCCCCCCTCCCCCCCCCCGGGCAACACACACAATCCCAGCCACCCCCCAAATACATACAAACCCCCCACACACCCCAAATACATACAATCTCCAATCCCCCAAATACATACAAACCACCCCACCCCCCAGATACATACCAAAAAAACTCCACCTCCCAAATACATACAAACCCCCCACACATCCCAAATACATACAATCTCCAATCCCCCAAATACATACAAACCACCCCACCCCCCAGATACATACCAAAAAAATTCCACCTCCCAAATACATACACAAAAAACCACCTCCAAATACATACAACCCCACCCCCCAAAATACATACACAAAAAGACCTACAGACTTACCTACCTTGGGGATGGTCTCAGGCCTCTGGTGCCCCGGCTCTTCCCCAGCTGTATGGGCCTGAGAGGAAAGCCCTGTTCGGGACAGTGAGGGGGGAGCTGGGTAGAGCTAGGCCTCTCGGCCCTTTTTGCCCAGCTGCCAGTCCTCACGTTGCCACTGAGACCTTGCTCTCCCAGGCTGCAGGCCTCCCTCACTGATACTAACACTGTCCCACCCTGAGCCTCTGACCTTCAATGCGTGCCGGGCCTTTCTGACGTCGGCGCAGAGGGCCTCTCTCTCATGCCGGTGCGCGCCGGAAGCTGGGCCCGCCGCGCGCAGATGTCAGAGAAACCCGGAGCATGCCGACGTCAGAGAGGCCCGGCACGCGTCGACGTCAGAGGCTTGGCGTGAGACAGTGTTAGTCAGTGAGGGAGGCCTCGCAGGTCGGGCCCAACTGCTTTTTCGGCTGCCGGGCCCCCCCGCAGCCACCGGGCCCAGGACACGTGACCCGCCTCTCCCCCAGTGTTGGCGGCCCTGATTGTAATATTAAATGATTACACAAACAACTTTGAATTTATTATAGAACTAAAGTGAGACAACCTAAAGGTGCATGTGTCTGCATTCTCTTTTTCATCTTAAAAAATAACTTTGTATAACGTTTTCATTTTCCTAGGAAGAACCCATCCAATGGTCAGGAGTCCTTAAAGAGACAGGGCTCAACGGCAGGAAGGCCTGTCACACTCACCCCACAAGCCCTTAAACACATATGGGTGCGTACCGCTCTCATAGAGAGAGTGCTAGATAAAGTTGTGCAATACATCGTAGATAATTCAAGGTAAGCACTAACCAGGACTATTTACTCATACCACTTCATTTTTTGTAATTTATCCTGTGTTTTTGGAGTACAGAGGGATTGATTTGTGTTACTCTTGGAATCATATGGTGACACATTTGAATTATTCCCTACAGTGTTCAAAATGACTGAAAGTAGTTATACAGTGCTGGATTTAAAAACAAGATCTATATTTATGGACTAGGTTGTTAAAACTAATTAAGCAAAATGAAGACTAAAACAGCAACAGGATTTCTAAAATAAATCCATCTTTATTTAAAGGAGCAGTCCATGCTATTTTTTTCTTTCATTTTTTTTTTTAAATACAGGATTGAAGCAGGGGGTCTCCAGAGCTGAACCCCATTTATTTCATCTCTGAGGACCCCCTGCGTCTGGAGATACTCACTCCCGAGCCCTGCAGTGTAAAACTCAGTTTAACATGGGCCGATGGGAAGCCGCACTGAATGATGTCACGGCTTCCTATTGGCCAGCAGGGCTCGGGAGCTTTGAAAAGCGGTCGTAATGTGAACTCTAGAGCGGCTTCCAGCACCCACTACAGAGGTGGGAAGCAGGGGGTCCCCGGAGCTGAAATTAATTGGGTTCAGCTACAGCTTGGATTATCTCTTTAAAAAGTAGAAGTATGTAAATAAAAACGTAGTGGTACTCTGGGTATGAAAATGTAAACAGTGGTATCACCATTAAAAGCACATTGCAAAAACATATCCTTCTATGCACTGACCATCAGCTGCCGGACATACTTATTGCCTTAGGTGCATCTCCTGCAGAGCTAGGCTGGGGGTCAAGTAAGCATTGTCCATATTGTGGTAAAGCTAGGTCAATGTAAAAGCAAAATGTGCCACCATTGTATACTGAAAGTTTTGACAATTTGTGATTTTCCTTAATTGTGTTATTTTTGTAATCAGCTCATCGCTGTATTGAGAACTAACAAGGTCTCCTATATTTCTCGCTGGATCTCTCTTCATCATGTCTAACAAGATGTTCACTATTATTGAGCTGAAACACTGTAATTGGCTAGAATTAGTACCAGTTAAAAAGCCCCCGTACCCGGCTCCAAAATTTGATGTAGGGGTTGCATGTTGCTGTTTGTTATTAGTGCTACAGTATGTTAATATACATTATCATAGAAGAAGTTCAGGCTATTATTAAATAAGGTTTCCTGGCACTGCAGAGCACTTCAGCATGACGGCCTGCTATTTGTATACTTTTTAACAACTACAGAGCCTAAGGCAAACAGGTTAAGAAAAAAATAATGTATATTTATTTCAATAATGGTATGTGTAAAAAAATCTATTTAATTCCGACAGGATCACCATGTAACTTATATAGAGCCACCTCTTGGCAACTAAGTTCTGTTATTACCTAGTGACTGTCACGGTAGACCAGGTCTTTTAACACATTTATATTTTCGGGATCATTCAATAGGCAAAACAAGGTAGTGAAATAAAATGGGGTTTATTTGGATAAAACCTCAGAAATACAACAAAACACAAAATACAGAAATACGCACTTACTGGGGTCTGGGGTGTGAGATCTAGCATCTCCTAGGTGCAGGGCGCCTGCTTGTAAGGGCTTACCCTGATCGGAACCTTGTTCCGGACGTCCTGGACTGAGATTCCGCAGAAAATCCTGACCGGGACCTAGTCTTCATAGTCCTGGAACTATTTTCGGCAAGAAATCCTGACCACGACAGCTACTTCGATTTGTAGAACTTGGCCGCAAAAGACAGGACATAGTCACTGTGAGGCAGGCTTTTCTACAGTAGCTTCAAAATGAAGCCGGTTGCTCTGCTATTTCGAACAGAGCAACTTTGAAAATCCCGCCCTAGCTTCATCGACTCAAGTCACGGGATGGTCTGGTTCTCTGACTCGGCCATCTCTTTACATACACCCCGCTAAGCTATCCTTAGCATGGAGGCAGGAGGAGTGATTAATCAGAGTGTTGGAATTGCTCCCCGCAGGTTTCAGTGGTAACCAGAGGGCTTAACCTTTATTAGATAGCCTGGTTACCCCCTCCCGTTACAATAACCTCATTTTGGTTATCATTTATGCACTTATAGTTGGAACTGATGTTCCCCCTAACATTGCATATCAACTAAAGGCTGTTCAGGTTACCACAGAGATGGGTACAGTATAAATGTGGCAGAGAGGCACAAAGGCACTTATTTATAAAGGTGCACTCAGGGGTCTGTTAACCCCACTGAATGCACCTTTTATAATAGGTGTCTTTGCATCTCTCTACCACATTCATTTTGTATACATTTCTCACACCTGTTAAGGTGCACCTCCCCCATTTGAGGATAGTGTGGGCTTCATTATCAACAGACTCTTTAGCATTTCAGTAAGTGTAATGCTCAGGGGACTACAGTGTGGAGGTTGTGTAGCACAGAGATGGGACCTAATGTTATTTAGGTCATAGCTAAATTTTGCTTTAGCTCACTCCAGAGCATGAAATATGGGTTTTGATGGGTGAAAGAGGGAGACTCCCTTAGCATATTTCCCAGGTAGTTCAGGTGCGCTTCTTTTTGTGCACAGGTGTCATTGGGAGCGACTGCAGGGCTGGAGTCTAGTTGCTGGGAATGGGCTAGCAGGAGTTGACAGACAGTCAAACTCCAGAGACTAGCAATGATCCAGAGACAGCCAGTAGGCAACAGTGGTCAGAGGACAGGCAATGGTCAGCGGCAGGCAACAGCAATGGTCAGAGGTTAGGCGGTGATCAGTGGAAAGGCAATAGTCAGTGGTAGTCAGTGGACAGGTAATGGTCAGCAGCAGGCAGGTAGCAGTGGTCAGTGGACAGGCCGGGTTGTGGATAGGAGAGAAGCAACATAGTTAAGATCTGGATAGGGTCCGGTACACGAAGAGACAGCAAACGGGATGTAGACAACAACCTTGATCTCCAACAGAATCCTCAATAATAAGGCAACCAGGAAGAGAACGTAGAAGTTTATAAAGGCCTTGCTGCTGATAGTGAACATATGTCAGTCATGAGGCACTCTGCAGCCTCAGAAAGATCTCTGCAGGAACATCAATAGGTAAGCAACAGTCCTGGTGGCAGATAGGTAGAACTCCAGACTGGGAATGCAGAGACCAGCGTACAGGACACACCAAGCACACCCTGACAACAGGTCACATACTGACTAAAGGTGTGTATATAGCACTTGTGAGTCTTTGTTTACAACATATGCCTGCAGGGAAAACTTGGTATAAACAACTTGGTGCTGGATGCTGCACCCAATCAGTGAGGAGTGGGCTTCATGTCATTGTGGCATTCCCCTTACTGATTGGCTAGATGATGCAGGCAGTGGCCATTTTGATTTCGTTTTGGACCAAGAAAACTGACCTCCATTTCTTCCTGGAATGGGTACTTCTAGGTTATAGGTCAAGTGAACCAGGCTCGGGTAAGAATTAAAAAAAATATGTCAGGCAAATGCCCTTGTAAAGTCGTGGCAGATTTACCATGTAACCTAGTTGTATGAGAATACAGCAGGAAGACTGATGTGACTATGAACCTTTTTTAATTTCTTTTTTTCTTCCACAGCAAATATTATGAGAAGGAATCTTTAATTTCTGATCCAGTTTGCGGTTCAATTTTGGCTTCTCTTTTGGGTAAGGTTTTGTAAGATATTTTCTCGTCAAGTTCACAACTAGATGTTAGTTACATTATTATCTGTATTGCACCTCAAATACTCTGTGTTTTCCAAGAATTGCCACCTCCAGCCAGCAGGGACAGTTTGGAGACCTAAGCTACTTATCTCCAGCAAAGCAGCGGGGGAGGGGGATGTAGTATGATAACTCAGGGGATAGATGCAAGGTGTGTCTCACAGAGTCTCATTAACAATATAAGCATAATCCTGGGCTATCGTTGGCCAGACACTGTTTTTCAATCTCAGGTCTATGCTTTTTGGAGTTAACACCATCACCAGGTGCTCCTCTCCTCAAGAGGCGTTGTGATCAGTTTACACAGGAACATTTAATACATTAATTCAGTTGACCCTTCTGTTTGATATTTCAGGACAGCAGTTGAAATACAGTCACTTATTTTCAGCCTTTGGGAATACATTGATGCCTATTCTGCACTAAGCTGCAGCTTACCTACTTTATGGTGTTATTGATAATACAAAAGGGCTGTGTGAAATACAAAACCCTTGTAGCTGACATTGCAGTCCTGCCTGGCATAATATAGAGGACATAAAGAACAAAATGTACTCTTTAATGAATATTCAAAATGGGATTGCCATGTCTGAACCACCTCTGTGGCAAAAATAAGTTTAATTGTTAATATAAATAATTAATTCAGTGACTTTGGTGTGCAAGGACATCCTCTGTTTCTTGTGAATGCTATAGGTGCTTAGGACATACCTCATTGTTCTTTCAAAACAATATTTTATGGGAAGATAAATGTGCTACTCCGTATATATAATATGTTTTAATTTTAAATGCAATAATAGCCTCTCTTACACAATAATGTCATGACATGTGTTGCCTTAAAGTATTAAAAATAGAAAATCAGGCAGCACTCCTATGGTCTTGTGTCATAAATATAATGAATTAATTAATCCATAAACGATCAATGTTCCGATCCCACTTTTAAGGTCCAAAGTGGGACCAAAATGTTGATCGATTATGGATTCATAAATTCATTATATTTTTGACTGAGACCAGAGGCGTGCTGCCTGATTTTCTATTTCTGATGGTACTTCCATAACCGTGGAGTGACATGCACGTGTTTCAAGATAAGTATCCGTTTTTGTGAGTGCTCCTCTCTACACTTTTTTGCTTTACCTTAAAGTATTAGAACTTATTTTAGGAGTGAGAATGTTTGTTTGACAGATAATTCCACCCTATATATTTCTACTCTAGGAGCCATTATCTTTGCACTAAATAGGGTTGCCTCTTTGTTTAAATAAAGGATATGTAAGGAAAGTTTTGAAAAACCCAAACTGTTTTAATTGTTAGTCAGAAATTATTTTTGTTGGATTGAAATTCTGCATTTAAGATGTAAGTATCCAGCGTTATTTACTTACCATTTTTGACTTCTAGTGGGGCCATGTGCATTAGAATACACAAAGCTGAAGACAGCTGATCACTACTGGACAGATCCCTCCGCCGATGAGCTGGTGCAGAGACACAGGATCCATGGAGCTCACTGCCGACAAGACTCGCCCTGCAAACGCCCAGCTCTGGGTGTAGGTATCCAGCTCTCCCGAGGGTTGAACTGCAAAACCAAGGTCTAAAAATATTACTAGATCTATTTCCTACATGAAACCACTGCTGCAACTGGATGTTCACATGACTACTGATTTTTTTTTTTATCATGCTCTTTCTTTTTGAATTATCACATCACTGTAACAGGACCGACTGCAAAACAGAACAGGCCAATACATTGGGATTTTCTCACCACTTGTTTAGGGAGTGTAAATATGGAACCGAATGCCGTAAGAAAATACATTGTGAGCATTTCGGGGAAACAGGATACTTTCATAGGATGAAATGTTGCAGTTTCTTGTCACTGTCAGTATATGTATATTCTGCAAGTGGTAATATAACCATAATTTGAAAGGCTAAAGATATGTCTTTGCTCATTGTCTTTTGTTTTATAAGAAAGAATCCAGGTAAAAGTTCAAACAAAAATTCATTTTTTTAAGATTAGAGGAGGAAGTTTTGAAGCATTTGCTATAATTTTTTGTACACTTGTGTAGCAACCCCCTCAGGGGTTCCGCGGCCGCCAGGGGGGGGAGAGCTGAGATAGCTCTCCCATGCTGTCCCAGGCCCAGTGGCGCAGCGGCACCCCACATAATAGTGACCCGGAGCTCAGCAGCAGCAGCCGCCCGGTCACTGCTGTCCTTCCTCTCTCTGCTCCGGTCGGCACCGGAAGTCGCGTCAACTTACGGCTGACAAGAGGGAGTGGAAGGATCGGGTAAGAGCTTGTGCATGCTCTCAGCAGAGTGTGAGTGCAAGTGGAAGAGCATGTGTGTGTGTGTGTGTGTGAGTAAGTGGTAGTGTGTGTGTGTGTGTGTGTGTGTGTGTGTGTGTGTGTGTGTGTGTGTGTGTGTGTGTGTGTGTGTGTGTGTGTGTGTGTGTGTGTGTGTGTGTGTGTGTGTGTGTGTGTGTGTGTAAGTGGGAGAGCTTGTGGGAGTGTGTTTGGGAGTAAGTGGGAATGTGTGCGTGTGCGTGCGTGCGTGTGTGTGTGAGTAAGTGGGAATGTGTGTGTGTGTGTATAACTGAGAGTGTGAGGGGGAGAGGGAGAATAAGGTGGAGACACGAGAGACGGAGGGGGGGGGCAAGAGATGGGGGTTGCGGTTTGGGGTTCCACAGAATTTCACAATTGAATTCTGGGGTTCCCTAACCAAAAAAGGTTGAAAAACTCTGGTCTAGGAGAAGTGTAAATTAGCAGTAACAGTTCTTTATTGAGGAAATTATAGTGCAGAGAGTTTTCTAAACCTCGGGAGGTCTTTTCTGCAAGTGTATTATCATGTACTCCTATACTAGACTATAATGTAATCTATGAAGAACTCTCCTCTTTAGTCCCCTAAAAGGAATCACAATCTACAGCAAGTATTAAAATGTGCATGACATGTATGCTTTCTAACTCTTCCTGTTGTTTCTTAGTCAAAACTGGGGTAAAGAAAGCCAAATAATCAACTTTAATACTTTCATTCTTAAATTGCCTCTCTTAGGGGCACCTTTACAACGTGCTGGTATGGGTTAACATACACGTTACGGTGTTAACGCCCATAGACTTCAATGGGAGTTAATGCCAGAACAGGTGCGGTAACCCATACTGGTACTTGATAATTGTGCCATTTAGTCTCAATTTAACAGCATTACATTTCTGTTGAGATTGACATATAGCTCCCAATATAGATAATCATGCAGCTCTTAATGAAAAGTTAAATACACTATACAGCTATAGGATAAGTAGTGCGCAAGAATAATGTGCTTGTTGGGATGGCAGGGGAAAAGATTTGTTTGCTATCCCTGTGCAAAAAAAAAAAAAAAAAGAAATATATATATATTTTACTATTAATCTTTCATTTTATGTCTTGATCACATTCTTCTTCGCTAAATTCTGTAATTGCTTACTATTGTAGAAAAAAATATTTATTTATTCTAGCCTCTTTCAACTGGCTATAATTGTCTATAATAATAAAAGAGTCTGTCTGTCTCTCTGTCAGGGCCATAGTTCCAAGACCGTGAAACCTAAAGACCTAAAACTTTGCATGTATACTAAGTGGACCCTAAGAGTGTGCACCTCTTCTTCTTCTTTTTATTGAAACACGTTAATTCTATGGAGATATTAACATTTATCTGACAAGCAAGTCCACCAGTGGGTGTTGTACTTGGTAGGCTATGTATCTGGCACGTGACATCATAATGCGCATAGCCTGGTGGCAGATACGGAGAGTCCGATAGCTATAAAGTTTACACAGAAAGCAGACGAAGAAAGAGAAGGTCAGTCGACACGTGAGGAGAAAGCAAGAATGCCGCCGAAGGAGAGAGGCGGAAAGAATTGGGGACATCATAAGGTATTAAAGGAAAGTGATGGGAGGGATAGAGATGAGCGGAGGAGAGAGATGAGAGAGAGGGGAGAGGGATGATGGAGAAAGGGAGGGATAGAAGAGGGTAAGGAAGCTGAGAGGAGGAGGGGAAAGGCGGGAGAAAGGAAGGGAGAGAGGGAGACCTGTGCAAAGTCAGGCTTAATGACACCAGAGTACTGCAACCTATGCAAAGTCAGGCACATTATCTAGTTTTTTATTAAACTGCTTGAAAACCCAAATGCCTTTGCTGCCCTTTTTAACATACAGTAGCTACTCTGTTCACTTTGAAGCTGTCCATGGTTCTGAAACAAGACTGTGCTGATCGTCTCGCAGGTTATGAGCAGGCTAATTTGTCCACCAGTATTGCCTTTGTTTTGTGCTGGAGCATACATTTATTAGAAAACATGAATAGCCTTAAAGACCTGGAGATTTCAGGCAATATTTACCGAACTGTGCTAAAATCTAAGGCAGTATACATCCCATTCACTTGAAGGTGCCTTATAGGATTGCACCTCTCAACAAAGAGAACTTTATCTCTGTCATTTAGGGTCCTATTAAATATACTCCGAAGTGGCGACAAAACAAATGTGAAAAACTGGAGAAGCTGTCTTCTCCAAATTCAATAAAGGGTGAACAGATAACCCCAAGCAAACTAGAGGAAAAAATGTACTGGACTGTTAGCTGAATTGAAAATTACAATTGAAAGGGGCTTTGAAAAAGTAACTATTCACCCTATGTCATTTTTTCTGGGTAAATTATCAGGGGGTTTTGGGGGGGTTTGCGGCTAGTCTAGGATGCCAAACCAACCCAATTCGGAAATCTATATGGCGTACACTGTGCGAAAAACCTAATTGGAAACACTGAACTAATTGAAAACAGCATTAAACAGATATAAAAATCACACTATGATTAATCCTTTAGTAACAATAGGGGTCAAGAAGGCATGTGTGGAAGAAACGAAGTCCACTCTGATTTTAGGTAAAGCAATCTATTGAAAACTTTAATATTGCTTCAGCTGCAAGCAAGAGTGGCATTTACATACTGTACAGTCAAACCTTCCTGGCACAGGGTGATTTTGATGTGTATCACTGTCGCCCTGAAGACCATACCAACAGAGTTATTTAAGATATTGTCTAATTTATTTCTATGTTAATATTCAGACACATTTATACATTATGGTACACTAGTATATATTGAAAGTATTCATAGTACTGGTCAACTGTAGTCTTTTTGAGTTATTTATGTTTTATTTTATTTAAAAAAGGATTTTTCCTGATTTCGAACCAGTGGATCTGTTTCTTTAAATGGATAGTTCTATTAGCATTTTTTTCCCCCATCAATAGCATGGCAATTACGGACTATTAAAGAGCCTGTTATGGGACACCTCCTTAATCCCTTAAATCGCATTCCCATGACGAAACGCGTAGGGCACTTTTGTGACGTCACCAAACAGACTGTCAGAGAGACGCAGAGATTACCTGTGGTTGGACAAACCTACTGGGAACATTTGCTTACAGCAGCTTGATGGTTCAGAAAGGACTTGTGATTGGCATTGCACCTGCATGCTATGATATGCAGCTTTCTAGGACTCTAGCTGCATATGCTACATCATACATCTGTGTTCCTGACCCAGATGAGTACTCTGCTGTGGTTACCATGACTATTAATATCGTAAAGCTTGATGTTTATCTATCCTGGTTCATCAAGCAAAGAAGCTGCCTCCATCTTCACCTTATATTTTGAAGCACCACCGATTTTTGTTTTTTCTTGCATAGGTTGCATATACTGATCCAAGGATCCAGGCAAAGGAAGACACCGCACATTGCAGGAAGGTTGAAAATTCACATAGACCAACAATTCAGTCCCCAAGACAGGACCTTCATCAGGGAGGTGCTAACATGTGGAAGCTGTGACACAAACTAAATACTAGGCAGGCAGGTAGTGCAATCCTGCACCAAAATAGCTAATCTGTGGGGTCACAGGACAGTAGTGTGGTTTCCAAGCAACAGATTGACTCCAAATCAGCATGCAGGCACAGTGCTACTGTGTGGTTGCCAAGCAACAGCTTGACAACAAACTAACGTGCAGACACAGCCGGTTCTTGAGCTACTCGCTCAAAAAATGGAGCCTTGCCTCAGTGCATACTGCACCGACACACTTTATTCGAGCAAATACCCGGTATGTACCTGGCAGATACCTGGAATGCGCCGCTCCTCACCTCTGACAAGCCCCGTTGCATTTGCCTTCCCAGCCTGGGTTCATGCCTGGCTGATGGGCGGCTGATCTGTTAAATGATAATGATTAGGATTTAATAGGCTGCAATGCTTCGCGTGTCTACCAGATGGCATAAATTCCTGAATTGTAATGCAGTATATATATATATATACTGTGCAGTATTGCAGCCAGCGGGAATAAAATGCTTCAATCCCTGTCTGGAAAATAACCCAATGCACTCGGGCAGAAAACAGTCACAAACCTCAATACACCCGGGTATACCCGAATTCGTGGGACTAGCCGAGCTCGAATAAAGTGTGTCGCCAGTGTATACAGTAAAATTGATGTGAATTTGTCAAATGAACAACAAAATGTACAGAGGGAATATAGACAAGAGACAAAAGTGTTAAACTGTAAAAACAGATACAGTAATTGTGTTGCAGTCACAACACAGCAGTCAATATAGGATATGATTACAGCAACGTAGTAAAATATTGCATGTATTGCAATCCTGTTAGTCTGTGTTTTTTTTACGTTAAAGACATCCATTGATCTGCGTCCCATCTATCGCCTAGTATCTCCTGATACAGAGGAATGTCTAGTATCAACAGTGCTTCACTGCTTGACCACCTCATGGCAGTCGGGAGTAGGGCCAGCTGTGGATCCTTCAAAGGAGCTGATCCAACTATTCCTTGGGGCTACGCATTGTGGAGCCCCCTCAAGGTATAGACTGCTACTATATGAACTCAGAGAGTAGCAGGGGGCCATTATTAGGGCCACTCTCTAATCTGGATCTAATCTGGATGCTTTCCCTAACTCTCAAACAATAAAAAGGGGATCCTTAGCCTATATATACACTGAACACATACATAGTATATACAGTGAGGTCCCACCTCTGTGTCCCCTCCAGGGAGCTGACCTTCAAGAAGCCTCTCCCCTCTAAGCTCCCATGATGTTACTATTACTAGGCAGAAGAGGGCATTGCTAGGGTTCCGCCAAGTCACCATGTGATGGGAAAGGGGCATTATTTTGTGTGAGCCCACACAGTTAACCCCTTAAAGCCACAGTAATCCCAAAGGGGGTTACATACAGTACAGCAAATGTTTCACACAGCATCTAAGTAAACTAGGGGCACATACCGCTTACTCCATAGGTCGGTCTATTTCCACACTTCTTGTTAGGTTCCTATCCAGACGACAAAGGCCATGGTGTTTTATCACTGTTTGCAGCATGCGAAGGTGCTGCAGCCAGGAATGATCCACAGATAATTGTAAATCAGTAACATTAATCCAGGGTTATGAACATCACTCTAAGTCGGGCAACCACCATATTTTTTTGTATTTAAATCCATGTCCTGTGTAGTAGCTGTCTGGAATGAGAATGGCACTAGCAAGCCTCATCTCTTGCTCTGCTCCACGATTTTGTGGTTTGACACATGTGACATACATGAGTATAGAGTTTAGACAGCTACTACGCAAGACATGGACTTAAGTACAGAATATATGGGAGTTTGCTCGACTTGGAGTGATAGTCATAACCCTGAATTGACCATTATCTGTGGATCATTCCTGGCTGCAGCACCTCTGCATGCTGCAAACAGTGATCATACACCATGGCCTTTGTGGTCTGGATAGGAACCTAACCGTGATGTTAGAGACTGACCTATGGAGTCTGCAGTATGTGACCCCCTAGTTAATTTAGATTCTGTGTGAGACATTTGCTGTATGTGTAAATTCCATATAAATGGCAATACATGGGACTTGGATTGATGTACTTGTACTGTATGCCTATTGTCTATGAAAACCACAGGCAAAAAGGATTATAACATTACACTAAGTACTTGAGACATGAGGTCTTTCAATGGCTAGGGTGCTATTCTTGCAGCACTAGACTCTGATGTGCAGTTATTATCCTGTCTGTTTGCCAGCAGCATTTGCTGCCAGATCATCTGGACATTGTGTTAGATAATTGTTAGATATGCCATGATGCACTGTTGACACTCGACTTTCCTCCGTATTAGGAGATACTAGAAGATAGATGGGATGCGGATAGATGGATGTCCTTAACTTAAGAAAACCACAGACGAACAGGA
This sequence comes from Ascaphus truei, assembly GCF_040206685.1. Lineage (NCBI taxonomy): Eukaryota > Metazoa > Chordata > Amphibia > Anura > Ascaphidae > Ascaphus > Ascaphus truei. The sequence continues at coordinate 78,220,041 of NC_134485.1, forward strand.
TTGCAATGCATGCAATATTTTACTATGTTACTATAATGCATTGGTTGTTTTACCCATTGTGCCTACACTTACCTTTGACAGTTTGTGTACACTTGTTATTTACTGTCTATTTTTACACAGTTTTCTCACACTTTTGTCTCTTATCTATATTCCCTCTCTGCTTTTTGTTGTTTATTTCACACGTTCACATCGATTTTGTGTGCACTGAGGCAAGGCTCCGTTTTTGAGTCTGCCTGAACCAGCAAGTACTATGCCTGCACGTTGGTTTGTTGGCAAGCTGTGCACGCAATGTCTTGTATATAATGTATACCCTGCTCATTTTTGTAACTGTATCTGTAAACATGTATTATTTGTCTTAACTCTGTGCCCAGGACATACGTGAAAACGAGAGGTAACTCTCAATGTATTACTTCCTGGTAAAACATTTTATAAATAAATAATAAATAAACCACACAGTAGCACTGTGCCTGACTGCTGATGTGTTGTCAAGCTGTTGCTTGGCAACCACACTACTGTTCCGTGACCCCTGAGATTAGCTGTTTTATTGCAGGATTGCATTTCCTGCCTGCCTAGTATTTAGTTTGTGTCACAGCTTCCACATGTTAGCACTGCCCTGATGAAGGTCCTGTTTTGGGAACCGAAACATTGGTCTATGTGAATGAATATTAATATACTTTTTTGCCACCTACCCGCAATGTGCTGTTTCTTCTTTTACCCGGATTCATTCTTTTTCCTGCCGTTTCAGGTCAATCCCAGCATACAGCTCCTTATGTCTTTGAGTTGACTGAAGCTTCTGAATTATCTTTGCATTTAGGGTCCAAGTTTCACATCCATACATAAGCACAGTCAGAATACGCTGGTCGAACACTTAACTCTTGAGGTACAGTGGAAGGTTCTCTTGGAAGATTGTCTTGTTTCTTCCAAGTGTTATCTTCTTTCCCCTTTCGATTTCATTCAAAAGGTTGAGAGCACAGACAAAACTGGAGGGACTTCATACGTTTTTCATTATTGTTTGTTAAATTATCGCTGTGCAATTTGAGCAAGTTGAAGCAAAGTTGAAATTCTCTGCTGTTATTCTTCAGGTTCTTGATGTTTTTGTCTACTTTTAGTTTTTCTTCTTTCCATCTTCGCATTAAGATGTAATTTGCAGCAAACCAATCTTTGATCACTTGTTGTGTCAAAGCAGGTAAAGACTGCAGTCTTCAATTACGTGTTTCTTGTTAGCTACTGTAGAATATAGTCCGTTTCATTCTTGAAACTTCTACGTCATTAATTAATTTTTCAAGAGGTATCCAAATAGAAAGAAATGTGGAATGGACCCAATGGAATCAAGAAATATATATTTGTATGTACAGTATACAGATGTAGCAAGACTTACTGTGGTGCTGGGGATCTGTGTCTGTCACAATGGCACTTCGGGGGTCCATGATTTTGGATTGGACCCTCCGCAGCGTTAATCCACTTGGGTCGCAATTGCGGGACTGATCGCAGGGCTTCGACAAGACAAATAGTAAGTCTTGCTACATCTATATGTTTTTAGATGTATTTATATTTATATATACAGATGTAGCAGGTGTTATTACACTCCCTGGAGCACGCCAGCAGGTACAATAAAGTGTTATCCCCGTCCCATTTTCATGCGAGGCTAATGCAGATACAATGTTGTCTGCTGACGCATTCTGTGTCCCATTGCAATGCGCTAGCGGGAGCATTAACACCTGCTCCATATATATTTATATGTATGTATATATTATATTATGTACGTATATATATTTCCCTCAAATCCTAATCTTATTGCCTCAAAGAGGCTGGAAGGTGGCAACAGGTGTACAGCTAAATGTATGTCAGCACTTATGCTGGTAGGTTTAACCATACTATGAAAGCTTGAGAGGCTAAAGTGGGAAAGGTACTGGCCAACACACTAAGTGGATCAGCCTGACAAGTAAGGCCTCATCCCCCAAATATGGAACACACCAAAATGCAATCGCCCTCATTCTCCTGAGACTGGCTTGCCCCTGGGCTGGACAGTGTCCAGGAAAAGGTATGAAGCCAGAGAGGGACAAGAATTCCTGGAGGTTAAACAAAAGCTTTAATTCAAACCTAAATCAGGCTACCTACAACGGCCGAACTCTCCAGTAAAGCAGCACTCCAGGAACTAGAAGATGAACTTGAAAAGATGACAATGGGTTATTGTTGGTCTTAGTAAAGTACAGTTAGAACAAAAGATGAAGGCCTTATTGAGCTCACAAACGGACACCTAGTCTGATAGAGAGGTACAGAAAATGGAACAATCAGTGGAGTAGGCTTTATTGTTAACAAGAGATGAGAAACAACTTAGTGGCGTATGAAAGCTCATTGGAAAGAGCAGCCAGAATCGTCATTCAGTTGACAAAGATTCAGGCCTCAAATAATCCAAGTGTACAGGTATGTCCCAACATCAAGTCACACGGACAATGAAGTGGAAGACTTTTACCATGAAATCAACCAACTTAACAACAAAGGAAATTGTCACCTCAAGATCATTACGGGAGATTTCAGTGCAAAGATTGGTGCTTAACAGAAAGATGAAGCATCAGTTGGTAAGTATTGTTACGTAACAGGAATTAACGTGGAGACAGATTGGTAGAATTTGCAGAATGTGAAAACTTATACATCATGAAATCATTCTTCAAGAAGAATCCAAATAGAAAATAGACATGGAATGGACCCAATGGAATCAAGAATTAAATGTACTATATCCTACCTAACCAGACTGCACGGTCCTTAATTGTTTTGACACAAGAAGTGATCACTGATTGATTTGCTGCAAATTACATATAAATGCGAAGAGGGGAAGAATAAAACTGATTAAAAGGAGACAAAAACAATCAACATCAATAACCTCAAGGACAACAGCATGCTGAGACAAAGCAATTACTGAGAAGACGACAATAAATGAAGCAATCCCAAAATGCAAGAGCAAGAATTAAGTATATAGGGCTGTGCAAGACAATCCGTAAAGGTATAACTGGAGATGTAAGAAAATCTAACTGTGATATGGTGAAGACTATCGACAATAAAAGCTTAAAGAGATGAAGCAGCGCCCTATGATTGGGAAGAAGCAAAGCCTTGATCTCAAACAATACAATGGATGAACAATAATAGACTGTACACTTATCATAAAGGGAGTGGAGAACTTCCATATTAAATTATAGGAGAACACAGATAACACATGGTATAGCGCAGCAGAGGATGAGCGAGAAGAAATTACCAATAATGTACAGCGCGTCCTCCCAGAAGAAGTGTCAAAAGCAATAAAATCCTTGAAGAATTGGAAGTCTCCTGGGGAAGATGAAATTACAACTGAAATCTTGCAAGAAGCTGTGGAAGAAAATCTTTACAAAACCCTTTACGTGCTGCGTGACGAATAGGAGCATTCCAGCACAATGGAGCGATGCCATGGTTATCCTCATCCACAAGAAAGGAGACAAAGAAGACCTCAAGAACTGCACATCTATCAGCCTATTTCCAATCACTTACAAAAAATGTATGAAGATACTCCCTAATTGGCTTCAACATACCCTGGACTTCGCCCAACAAGCACGATTTTGTAATGGATACAACACAATGGACCACATTCAAACCGTACAAGACATTATTTCCCAAAGTAATAAATATGATTTACCACTCAATTTACGATTTGTAGTTTACAAAAAAGCCTTTGATTCTGTCTACACCTCAGCTGTTCTAAATGCATTAAGAAGACAACTCTGAAGAAGCGTTCATTGATATTATAAAGTACGTTTATGAGAATGCTGCATCAACCATTAGATTACATTAAGTTACCAGCAAGATAAGAATCAGAGAGAGAGTGCCGCAGGAAGACACCATATCACCAATGCTTTTCACAGAAACACTTGAAGAATTGTTCAAGACATTGGATTGGGAAGAAAAAGGAAACAAAATCAACGATAAATACTTGAGAATGAAGATGGGATGGAGCTCATTTGGAAGAAACAAGACAATCTTTCAAGGGAACCTTCCACTATGCCTCAAGAGGAAAAAAAATTTCACCAGTGCCCGTGCTCATGTGTGGATATGAAACTTGAACCCTAAATGTGAAGATAATTCAAAAGCCTTAGACAACTCAAATAAGTATGGAGAGATGTATGCTGGGTATTACACGAAGAGACAAAAAAAGAATGAATGGCTTCAAAACCAACATCATCATGTAACGCCTGTTTGCCCGCAGACCTGGCTAGACCCCAGTACTGAGGTGGGAAAGGTATGATACCACACACCCACAGCAGTGGGAGCAAGCCCGGAGTGTGGTATAGCGTAGCTGGGCCTGTAGGAAGAGTTGTTAGTTTATACTTGCAACGCTTGGGGATGTCCGTAAGAATAGTTGTGTCCGTGTGCCAATGTTCAGGAGTCCAGAGGTTAGAATCGTCAGAGTGTAAGCCAGGTCCTAGGAAGCCAGAGGTAAGCAAAGTAGTATGCGTAGCAGGGTTCAAAGGGATACCAGAGAGCAGAGTAGTCCAGGACAAGCAGGGGTCAAAGCCAGGGAAATCCAAGATAACACAGAAACAACAGGAACACAGAGGGAGCACAGCATAGGTCAGGTACACACAGGGAAACAGGAACTATGCAGAGCGAGGAAGAAGTGGACAGACAGGGGTTATAAAGGAGGGCATACCAATAGGAGAGAGGGGAGGAGTAGAGAGAGAAGTGGGAGACGACAGGGATAGGAAAGGGAGAGAAGAGGAGGAGACAGAAGGGGCAGTCAGGGGAATGGCCTGGAGGGCTTGGGAGGCGGAGACATGGGGAACAGGATAAGAAGAGCATGTGCGCGCGCCCTCTGTAAGCTGGGGATGCGCGCGCACAGGTTGCAACACAGAGAGGGACCGCACGGAGCAAGGGAAGGACGCAGGAGGAGCACGAAGCCCAGAGAAGGGGAACGCGCGCGTTACCTGCGACCGCGAGACGGCATGCAGAGGCAGAGAGGAGGGAGCAGGTGGGTCAGGGAGGCCAGTGGAGGAGCGTGTGCGCATGCCCTCCGTGGGCTGAGGGAGCGCACGCACCGGACGCGTCACCAGGCACGCGGAAAGCCGCGCCGCAGGCACCATGCAGGGAGGAGGCAACGGGACGGATGCCACCACAGGGGAAGGTAATGCGGGCACCGCGGGAGAGAGGGAGTGGGGAGGATCATACCAGGGACTCAGGGACTGCGTGGGTATGCGAGACCTGCGGGGAACGCGCTGCGGCAAAGGGAGAGAGGTGGAAGGCAAAGGAGAGGAGTGGGAAGGAGTAGAAGGGGCAACAGGAGATGGGAGAGAGGGACAAGGAGGGGAAGGAATCTCCTGAGTCGTCACAGTATCCCCCCCTTGAGGATCAATCTCCGAGTGATCCAACCACGGCTTGAGGGGAAATTTCTGATGAAATAGAGAAAGTAGCCTTGGGGCGTGGATGTGATGTGCAGGTACCCAGGAACGTTCCTCAGGCCCGTAGCCCTTCCAGTGTACCAAAAACTGCAGTCTATTTTTAGACAAACGAGAGTCGATTAGAGACTGTATTTCGTACTCCTGTTGGCCCAGGGTGGACACCGGATTGGGTCTCCGAGAGGGGTCCGGGAAATGAGGACTGGGAATAAATTCTTTAAGGAGGGAAACATGGAACACGGACGGAACCTTCATTGTTGGGGGAAGATCGAGACGATAGGCTACTGGATTAACCTTCTCTAAGATTTTGAATAGTCCCAAGAATCTAGGGGATAATTTGGGTGAAGGAGTTTTTAGCCTAATATTTTTGGAAGACAGCCACACCAGATCACCAGGTTTGAAGGAAGGACCCCTTTGACGGTGGCGATCTGCCTTGGTTTTTTGTTTGGCAACCGCAGACTGTAAAGACTTAAGGATCTTTTTCCAGGATTCTTGTAAGTTGGTGATATGAGAGTCGGCTGCAGGAACACCAGAAGGAGAAGGTGAGAGAGGGAGGCTACTGGGGTGGAAGCCACAGTTGATAAAGAAAGGAGAATCCTGAGTAGACTCGTTCCTCAAGGAATTTATGGCAAATTCGGCCCATGGTAAAAGATCCACCCAGTTATCTTGTGAGTCTGAAATGAAGCATCTTAGATACTGTTCAAGAGTTTGGTTCATCCTTTCAGTTTGACCGCTGGTTTGTGGATGGTATCCAGAGGAAAACAAGAGAGAGATACCCAATCTTTGGGAGAAAGCCGGCCAGAATTTTGAGATAAACTGAGACCCACGATCCGAGACAATAGAAATGGGAACGCTATGCAACCTGAAGATCTCTCTGGAGAAGACGTCCGCCAAGGTGGCAGAGTTGGGAAGGCCCTTGAGGGGAACAAAGTGTGCCTGCTTCGAAAATCTGTCAACCACGACCAAAATAGTGTTCATCCCCTTGGAAGTAGGCAGTTCAACAATAAAGTCCATCGAAATGTGTTTCCAGGGTTGTTCAGGGATGGGAAGAGGTAGAAGAAGTCCAGAAGGTTTATGATGGAGAGTTTTACTCTGGGCACATAAAGGACAGGCGGAGGTAAATTCAAGAATGTCTTGATTCATCTTAGGCCACCAAAAAGTCCGTTTAATGAGATCTGCCGTGCTTTTGAAGCCTGGATGACCAACTGCTCTAGAGGAATGACCCCAAGTAACACTTTATGGCGAAAACGTGGAGCGGCATAGAGACGTCCTTCTGGTACCCTGAACCTACTGGGAATATGCGCTTGTGCCTTGTTGATCTCATCCAACACATCGAAGTTGTTAGCAGAAATTATGCACTTGGCCGGGAGAATAGGTTCCGAGATTTCTTTAGCTTCAGTCTCAGAGGCAAACTGACGAGAAAGGGCGTCCGCTTTAACATTTTTGGTCCCAGGAATATATGAGATGGTGTAGTTGAAGCGGGAAAAGAAGAGTGACCAGCGAGCTTGGCGGGAGCCTAGGCGACGAGCCCCCTCAATATATAACAAATTTTTGTGGTCAGTGAGAATAGCGATTGGTTCTTTGGAACCCTCCAAAAGATGTCTCCATTCTTGGAGAGCCAACTTAATGGCCAAAAGTTTGTGACTACCGACATCATAATTCCTTTCTGCTGCTGAGAATTTCCGTGAAAAAAACCCACAAGGATGGAGTTTCTCTTGGGGAGAAGTCCTCTGGGAAAGAACTGCGCCAGCTCCTACGTCTGAGGCGTCAACCTCCAAAGTAAAGGGGAGGGAGGTATCCGGATGACGAAGGATGGGAGCAGAGACGAACGCCTTCTTGAGAATCTCAAAGGCTGAAATGGCCTCAGATGACCAGGATGAGACGTCGGCGCCCTTTTTGGTCAAGGCAGTGATGGGAAGAGCAATAGAAGAATTTTTTTTTATAAACTTCCTGTAATAATTGGCAAAGCCAAGAAAACGTTGCACAGCCTTGAGCGAATTAGGGAGTGGCCAGTCGAGAACCACCTTCAGCTTCTCTGGGTCCATGGAAAAACCTTGGCTGGAGATGATATAGCCTAGGAAGGCCGTGGAAGCCTGGTGAAACAGATATTTCTCCATCTTGGCGTAAAGACGATTAGAACGAAGCCTGGAGAGCACAAGTTTGGTATGTTGAATGTGTTCCTCCAGATTTTTAGAAAAAATAAGAATGTCGTCTAGATAGACAATGACAAAAGTTCCCAATACATCACGGAAGATGTTGTTCATAAATTCCTGAAACACGGCCGGGGTGTTACACAGCCCAAAAGGCATAACAAGATATTCATAATGTCCAGAACGTGTGTTAAATGCTGTTTTCCACTCGTCTCCTTCCCTTATACGAATGTGATTATAGGCACCCCTTAAGACAGGTTTTGAGAAGATAGAGGCCACTTGGAGATGGTCGAACAGTTCAGAAATGAGCGGAAGAGGATACCGTTTTTTCACCATGATCTTATTGAGTCCGCGGAAGTCGATGCATGGCCTCAGTAATCCATCCTTCTTCTTCACAAAGAAGAAGCCAGCCCCGGCAGGAGAGGTAGAGTTGCGGATGAATCCCTTTTCCAGATTTTCCTGAATATAAGTAGTCATGGCCTCGGTCTCCGGGATGGAGAGTGGATAAGACTTAGACATCGGCGGGACAGTCCCAGGGTTGAGGTCGACAGGGCAATCGTATGGATGGTGAGGAGGGAGAACCTCTGCTTGTACCTTGTTGAACACGTCCAAGTACTTATGGTACACAGCAGGCAGGGACAACCGATCGGCAGGTACGGAGTCCAGTCCAGCAAGCACAACCACGGGAGGATCCGCTGACACAGCATCTGCGGACGAGGGCCACTGGATAGACAGAGTACCGGACCAATCAATGCGCGGATTGTGGAGTTGGAGCCAAGGCAATCCTAAAATAATCTGTACGGAAGGGGATTGAAACACGTCAAAGACAATTACCTCCTTGTGACCATCAGCCAAGGTCAAAGTAAGAGGAATAGACTCCCAAATAATGAAGGCCGGCTGGAGCGGCCGTCCGTCGATGGCCTCAAGGCCAATAGGGCTTTTCCTTCTGACCATGGGAATTTGATTCTCCAATGCGAACTGCTAGTCCAGGAAATTACCGCCCGATCCTGAATCGATGAACGCTTCAACTTTTATGACAAGGTTGGGACCCTCCAAGGTGGCTGGAAGCATAAACTTCTTTGGGAGAGCTTCGGAAGGAGAGGGGTTAGGAGAGACAGTACCCAGTAGAAGCCCCTCTACCTTTACTGGGTGTGCCCGTTTCCCGACTTCAGGGGACAATTCTGGAGACGATGTTCCGAGGAAGCACAATAGAAACACAGCCTGTTCTGGCGACGCCGCGCTCTCTCGGTTGCCTGGAGTTGTTGACTGCCGACCTGCATAGGTTCTGGTGCCTCCAGAGTCAGGAGAGGAATAGTGGACGACCTGTGAGAAACAACAGGGGAAGAAGAACGGGAATAGTGTCTTTCGTGCCGTCGTTCCTGCGTACGCTGATTCATGCGTATGCTCAGAGTGATTAACTCCTCCAGGGACGTAGGCCGGGCATGAGTAGCCAGATCGTCCTTTAACGTATCAGAGAGTCCGTGCCAGTACGCGGCAGTGAGCTTCATCATTCCATTGTACTTCGGTGGCCAGCGTATGGAATTCGATGGCGTATTTGGCAGCTGATCTTTGGCCCTGAGAAATATGGAAGAGGAAGAAAGCGGCTGTCTCACTCCGTGCGGGAGTATCAAACACAAGTTGAAATTCACGTCTGAACAACGGGTACTCTTGCGTTATCTCGCATTTGCGCTCCCATAGGGGAGAGGCCCAAGCGAGAGCGTCTCCGGTGAGCAGAGCGTATATGTATGCAATTTTAGCACGACCAGTAGGAAACAGGGAAGGGGACAGTCCAAACTGCACCTCACATTGGTTTAAGAAACCGTGGCAGTTGAGGGGGTCCCCATCATAGCAATTCGGAGAGGGAATCCATGGGCCAGGGCTGGCGTAGGAAGTAGCCATTGGTGGCGTTGAAGCCGGAGTACTTTCTCGAAGGGAAACATTAGTCAATTGCTGGGAGCCAGTGGACAGCTGAGTACTAACGAATTGTAAGGTTTCTAAAGGTATAATTATCTCCACCACTGTACCCACCTCAGGGGGGTCTGCGTTTGTTGGGCTCTGCATAATGTCACGCCTGTATGCCCACAGACCTGGCTAGACCCCAGTACTGAGGTGGGAACGGTATGATACCACACACCCACAGCAGTGGGAGCAAGCCCGGAGTGTGGTATAGCGTAGCTGGGCCTGTAGGAAGAGTTGTTAGTTTATACTTGCAACGCTTGGGGATGTCCGTAAGAATAGTTGTGTCCGTGTGCCAATGTTCAGGAGTCCAGAGGTTAGAATCGTCAGAGTGTAAGCCAGGTCCTAGGAAGCCAGAGGTAAGCAAAGTAGTATGCGTAGCAGGGTTCAAAGGGATACCAGAGAGCAGAGTAGTCCAGGACAAGCAGGGGTCAAAGCCAGGGAAATCCAAGATAACACAGGAGCAGGAAACAACAGGAACACAGAGGGAGCACAGCATAGGTCAGGTACACACTGAAACAGGAACTATGCAGAGCGAGGAAGAAGTGGACAAACGGGTTATAAAGGAGGGCATACCAATGGGAGTGAGGGGAGGAGTAGAGAGAGAAGTGGGAGACGACAGGGATAGGACAGGGAGAGAAGAGGAGGAGACAGAAGGGGCAGTCAGGGGAATGGCCTGGAGGGCTTGGGAGGCGGAGACATGGGGAACAGGATAAGAAGAGCATGTGCGCGTGCCCTCTGTAAGCTGGGGATGCGCGCGCACAGGTTGCAACACAGAGAGGGACTGCACGGAGCAAGGGAAGGACGCAGGAGGAGCACGAAGCCCAGAAAAGGGGAACGCGCACGTGACCTGCGACCGCGAGACGGCATGCAGAGGCAGAGAGGAGGGAGCAGGTGGGTCAGGGAGACCAGCGGAGGTGTGCGTGCGCCCTCCGTGGGCTGAGGGAGCGCACACACCGGACGCATCACCAGGCACGCGGAATGCCGCGCCACGGGCACCACACAGGGAGGAGGCAACGGGACGGATGCCACCACAGGGGAAGGTAATGCGGGCACCGCGGGAGAGAGGGAGCAGGGAGGATCATAGCAGGGACTCAGGGACCGCTGGGTATGCGAGACCTGCGGGGAACGCGCTGTGGCAAAGGGAGAGAGGTGGAAGGCAAAGGAGAGGAGTGGGAAGGAGTAGAAGGGGCAACAGGAGATGGGAGAGAGGGACAAGGAGCGGAAGGAATCTCCTGAGTTGTCACACATCATAAGATGGAGGAAATTAAATAGGCACGGGGCCAGACATATCACAAGAAGAAATGACCATTGTTGTTGTACTCGACTGGATTCCAAAAGTAAGATGGGAGGATGAAATAAGAAAATTTGCTGGAGCAACAAGAGGAGAACTGCAGTTCCTTGAAGATCCTTGGGGAGGCCTTCGTGCGTCAGTGGATCGACAAGGATTGAAGATGATGATAGACAGTGATAGATAGGTAAAATATATACAGTACCGTCTTGACCCGATTATAAGGCAATGTTTTTTTTGTTTTTTTTAATAAAGTTAAGTTGGAAAATAAATACTTGCTCTATAATCGGGCCCTGCACATCTTGGTGCGTACAGTATTACCGAAGACTACCAAGACAGCAGCAGGCGCATGCGCTCCTTTCGGTCCTCTGAATGCTACCAACACAGCAGCTTTCTGCACCTGCACTTCACGTGACCAAGGACATCAACGTTTTGGTTGATTGATCCTTGTGCAAAAAAATGAGTGACCACATTGAAAGACAGGGAACAAGAAAGGGTCAAATTAACACAGAACTGTGAAAGAGTTATGACGCCAATTTTAAAATGATGGTGGTCCATGTGGCAGAAAACACAAACAACTGTGCAGTGGTTAAGGACTTCATGGAGAATAATGTGAGGCAATGGCAGAAACCAAAGAGGGAACTCCTAAATGAACATTCTATAAGAAAAGCAGTTTGAGGGACTAAAAAGGACCGTTATAACGAACTTGATGTACATCTTGTTCAGTACATTAATGAGAGGCACTGGATCAATTTACTGTAAGTACGGATATAGGATAAACTATCTGTCGTCTAAATTTAGCATAGGTTGAACTTGATGGATGTATGCCTTTTTTCAACCTCATCTACTATGTAACTATGATTTCCCATAACAAGAGAAATTATCCAGGTGAAAGGACGCAAAATTGCAAAAGATTTAAAGATACCAGAAATGGAATTTAAAGCAAGCTTGGGATGGTGTAGGAGGATGATGCCACAAAATGGCATTAACTGTACAAGTTTGACACAGAGGCTGCCACAGGATTTCAGTGAAAACTGATTTCATTTCACCATATATATTTAGTGTCAAAAGGAGTGCTACTGGGATTGTGACCTCATTCATTTATGTAACAAAAGACAAAAAGCCTCAGTGCTATATCCAACATGACAAATTATATACTGTAGTTAAATTCTTATCTGTTTTTTTTTGTTTTCATAAGTGAGGGTCATTTAGTTAAATTCTTTGGCCAACGATCTTAAGCTGGCAAACCCCGCAGAGGTATCCCCTCTTTTGCCAGTCCTAACACTTCTGCACCTGCAAAGTCTCTCCTAGCCTCTCTAATGGAGAGAGAACTGTCCTAATAGACTGGTCATTCGCCGGTGCGTAACAAGTCCTGCCATTTAAGTGGGATGAGTGAACTTAAAACCAGGGAGTAGGGGTCACAAACCTCAAAACAAATATATATGATGTGGTGGGTTGTGCTTCTGAGCTTGCCGGGGCTGTGTGTGTTTGTATATTTCAATTGATAAACAATTGTATGGAGGTTTGGCATGGTTTGCCAGCTTACAATGCTTTAGCCACATTTTTTCCCTGAATGACCCTCACTTATGAAAACTTATGAGGCTTTTTGTCTTTTGTTACATACATGAGGTCACAATCCCAGGAGCACTCCTCTTGACACAAATATATATGGTGTGGTGGGTTTGGATTTTGAGCTTGCAAGGGCTGCATGTGTTTGATAAATATGGCGCATGATAAATATGGTGTATATACTTTGCCCCAGTTTTGCAATTAGTGAATACATAAACCTCTTAGGCCCAGATCCACAAAGCTCTGTTAAGTGAATTAACGTGACATTAAACTACGTTAATGTCACGTTAAGCCTAACTGCATCTTCAAAGACTAATAATGTAATGTTAAGTCATGTTTTCTTGTAGAAAGACCATAGCGCATATTCGCTAAAGTCCATTAAGGGTAACGCAGGAACTTAACATTACGTTAGTTAGGTCATACCTAAACTTGCTGTTACTCACATCCAGACCCTGAAATAGTGTTTTTACAGAGTCTGGATGGGTGTAACACTACAGCTGGGCATGATTTAACAAACATAGTATTTTTCCGGCTCTGTTTTCCTCTCCTTTTTTCTAACTTTAGTTAAACACCTATTTCAGAGTCTGGATGGGAGTAAGGCTAAGACGTCACGTTATTGTAAGCTAACTGAACATTTTTTCTACTATAACGTGCTGTGAAGCCTATGCTAATGAGCTCATATTAGGCTGTCTTTATGTGATGTGTAACTTGCTGTTACAATCTGCATACACACTACATAGTTATAGCAAGTCAATCAATATTTAGCCTCAATGTAAATTGTCTGAACAGTGAAGTATGCATTTAAAGCAGCATTCCATGTTGAATGCCCTCCTTTGTTTAACATGGATGAAAAGCAGGGAGATTGTGGAGCTGAGCAGTGTTAATTTCAGCTCCGGGGACCCCCTGGTTCGTGACATCAGGGCCATCTTAACAACATTAGGGGTCCCCGGGCAAAGCAGTGCACGGGGCCCTGCCTACACTGTCGCTCCCAGCCTCCCACGCGCTCACTAGCAGCAGCAGGCACCAGAAGTGCTGCACTGCTAGGCTGCGAGCGGTTGTGACGCGAGCCGGGGTGCCGGGCGGGGGGAGAGCGAGCGGAGCCGGGGTGCCGGGCAGGGGGAGAGCGAGCAGAGGCGGTGGGCCGGGCGGGGGAGAGCGAGCGGAGCTGGGGTGCCGGGTGGGGGGAGAGCAAGCGGAACCGGGGTGCCGGGCGGGGGGAGAGCGAGCGGAGCCAGGGTGCTGTGCGGGGGGAGAGCGAGCAGAGCCGGGGTGCCGGGCGGGGGGAGAGCGAGTGGAGCCGGGGTGTCGAGCAGGGGGAGAGCATTGGTGGGCACACGTGGGCCGGGCACGTGGGGCCCCCGGGCAACTGCCCAGCGTGCCCATACGTTAAGACGGCCCTGCCTGAGATACATACCAGGAAAGGCGCTACCGGTTCTTCCTAGTTGTTTAAATCCCCCGCTTCACACGGACTAATAGAAATGCTGCGACAGGTGACATTGTTGCTTCCTACTGATCCGTGTGACACAGGCAATGTATACCTCCGTTTTATTTAACCCCGAAGCGGAGGAATCAGCGGCACCTGAGGGGGAGGAGGGGGGGGGATCTGTAAGAGGAACTGCACCTTTAAAGCAGGTAGCCATGCAAGATCTATATTGTATACAACATAATAGAAAAAGCAGTTACAGTAATCTCATTTGTAAATAATATCACATCTCAGAGAGAAAAATATCATAGCTAACTTTGTAGCAGCAACAGTGACTTAAAGATAATTTGGGTCTTGCTTATGTGCTTTGAATAGGGCCAGGATTAATCTGCGAGCCCACCCTAGGGGGCAGGTGCTAGACAAGTAGGAGGGGAGTAAGGAGGTTTGCTTTGTCCTGGGTGGGGAAGGAATACCTGAAGAAAGGGGATTTATAGGAAGAGTAGCTTCTAGCCATACAATCACAGACATGCTAATTGTAGTGCAGGCAAAGTCTGTGTAATTGAGTTGAATGTATTTTTTTGTAGTGAATAAAAAGGCTGCAGAAATTCAGTGGTTAAAGTGATGTTATAAAGCAGATCCTAGAAAGAGCCTCCCAAATATTTTTGACATTACCTTTTCACCGAAATTGAAAACTGGCAGGAGGAAAAAGTCTAAGTAAACACAGTATGGAAAAAAATATATATATGTATATGTTTTGTGTCAGGTAAGTGCCATCTTTAGTGTGTTAAATATCATATTTAACCAATGTAACCAGTTACATTCCATACTTAAAATGGCAAAACAGTTTCGTTGTATTGTGTTGTAATTAGAGATGAAGGAAACTTGTGTCCTGTGTTCCCTCCGAGTCTCATCAATTCGTATATATCTTAGAATCATGGCTTGACATCTGAGCCCATGGAGAAACAACAGATCAAAGCCTCTGGTCCATTTTGCCTCACCTTCATCAGGATAAGCTATTAGAATGGCAGCAGCTTTTCTTTCAATGTTTACTTCTCACCATGCACTCTGCATAAACACATGGATCTTTCCCTTGCCGCCATGTAACAGTGGCAATTTTTGCAGGGGCTAAGCCCAACTTAATTTAATATCACGGTTTATGAAGCGTGTGAGCTGGGTTCGAATCTCCATTTGAGCTCTCCTTGTGACCATTGCCAAGTCACTTTATCTGCTTGTTTCCCAGGCACCAAACTTAGATTCAAAGCTCTTTGGCACTTGGAAAAACTATGCCTGCAAAATTCTATGTATAGTGCCACATACTGTACACTTTTAGAAAAATATTATTAACTCTCAAACGACAGGCCGAGAAGGAGTGGCTCAAGACACTGACTCTGTAAACAATGGCACTGAGTTTGAATCAGTGAACCTGGTTCAATTCCCAGTGTCGGCTCCTGGTGGATTTGGGCAATTCACCTTATCTGCTTGTGCCACAGGCACCAAAAACATAGATTGTAAGCTCTACGGGGCAGGGACTGTAAAAAAAAAATCCTATTTGCTGTGTACCATGCACTCTATTGTAATTGTGAAGCGCTTTGAGTCCCTTTGGGAGAAAAGTGCTATATGAAATAAAATTATTATTATATTGGTTTTCAGATATCACTGTATGTATCTGGAAGGTTCATTCAAGTGCATTAACATTTCTTACTGAATCAGAAGGCTTTAACGTGTTATGAACAGCGCAAACATCTCCGTTATCTATCAGCTACTGATATTTAATATGCCCAAAACAAGAATAGAATTGCTTGAATCGCAATGGGCAAAATGAAGCTCTCTCTAAATATCCTTAAATTGTGTTGACTTTTAAAAGGAAAATGATAGAGTATTGTCTGGCACTGCTGGTGCCAAAGATTTGTATGAAATTACAGGTTTCCCCCTTTATTTAGAGGTAGAAAGATATATTTCACTTCACCCACCTCTGTACTGTAGCTATGGAGTCTTTGCTTTAAGCATCTAGAGTAAACATTTTGTTTGTCTTTGTCACGTGTTGATTTTTAGAATTGAGATCATGCAAAGTGGGTTTATCGATATGGTTCGGTTTGGGCAAATTGTGGGTGAAATTTGCTTTGAGTGAATGAGTTTTAGTGTACGCAGATATTTTAGGTGATTTCTTTATGAACTTGCACTTTATTTGGGTTAACAGGACAGTTCTTTTGTAATGGAGTTATCATGAACAGAGCTATCATAACCTGTTCTTACACTAATACAGTATATAAGCAAACACTCTATGCACTATAATTCCATCAATGAAGAACTGTCATGTTTGTCTCCTAAAAGTTATCACAACCTACAACATATCTACACTTCTCCCGGATCAATACACTTTCTAGAACTTTGAACTACAATTTAGTTAGCAATCACGACAGAGAAATGTTATGGAGGGAAACTTCCGAAGAAACAGTTCAACCAAACAGAATAGCCCAGAGATGGACGTTTCAGGGGTCTTCATATATAGGAAATGATACATTTATGTTATGCAGACAGAGGACGTAGTAGATATTTCTCCTACGTCCTCTATGGCAGCCAAATACTAATGGGATACCTCTTCCTCCTCACAGCTGGTAGGACAAGCTTGTGACCACTATATGAGCGGCATTATCCACCTTTTGGTCAGTTATTCTTGTCCTACCTCAGCTGAAGAAAGGCCATCAGGCAGGTTCCCTGCCAGTTTTCTTTTTGCACGTTTAATTTTTCTGAGGGCCGTGTAGATGATGCCCTAAACGGAGTAGGAGGTGATTTCCCCAAGCTTTCTCAAGAAAGTCCGCTTTCATGCCGCCGTGGTAATGCTGCATACAGCAATGTTTCAGCACCGCTAGGCATCTTCCCCTTGAGGCCACAGGAGCCACTTCTCTGTGGAGTGGAGGTGCGGGACATCACGATGCAGTGCTTTGGAGCTGGCAGATGACGTCAAGACAGAGAGCGTGTTTTTTGTTTTTGTACCATAGGTCAGTTCCCTACCAGGGAGGAAGCTGGTTCTGGACGCCAGGTATTTATAAAGCAAGCGTTTCCTCCTTATTTATTCCTTTATTGATAGAAGGCTCTCAGCATGTCTGTTCCTTCCACAGTTTCAGGGGACCAGAAAACAGAGCAGCCCCAGTAAGGGGACTCAGATTGTTAAACCCAGGAAAGAGTTTCTGGAGCTAAATTACAGTTTTCCTTGTAAATCTACTACTAAGCAGCTATTTAGCCCCTGCTCATTAATTACCACACCTCATTGTAATGAGCTACACCAGGAGAAGATCTAGCCCCTGTGGGGGAGTTTGCAACACCTGACCGCTATTTAAAAAGCATTTGCTTCCCAGCTTATTTGTTCCCTTATTGACAGAAAGCTACTGTAGCAGCATGTCTGTTTCACAGTTTAAGGGGATCAGAAAACCAAGCAGCCTCAGCACTCTTGCTCAAGATGTCAAGCCTAGAAAAACCTGAAACTTTCTGCTACCTACAGTACCTCCAAAGATTTTGCACAGATTGCATTAAGAAAATGTCTAAGGAATAAATTCTACTCGGTTAACTGTTTTCATTGACTGGATGAAAACTTCACTCCTGCAGCCTGCTAATATAGCAGATTCTCAGGGGTCTTAAAAAGGCTTAGGTAACAGACTTGATTGGATTTGTAGCCTGATAGTTTCATTGATTATTCAGACAGGCAAGTGTCTTAGAACATGAAGATTCCTCGTCGGAGGAAAAAGAGACCCAAGTGAACGTGGATTCTTTTAAGATGGACGCTATAGACAAGCTCATTCAGAATATGAGATTGACAATGAATATTGACACCAGAGAAGAGCTGTACCAGACCTTTTTTGGCTCTAAAAAAATCGGCTAGGACTTTTCCTGTTCACAGTTGTATTAAGGACGTCGTAAAGACGGAATGATCATCATTGGTTAAAAGACCAGCAGCGACTAGAAAATTCATGAAAATGTACCCCTTCAGTAAAGAGGACTGCAGTACCTGGGTAATACCGCCAAAAGGGGAAGCAGCTAGCGCCAAGATGGCAAGAAATACAACGATTTCCCTTTAAGTATCATATGGATCGAAGAATGGAGGTTGTTTTATGCAAACAATACTCTGCTATCAAAATGACATTGAAACTAGCAAGAGCAATGTCCTGTATCTTAAGAACAGTCAGAATTTC